>NC_053027.1:512060624-512360624 GCF_003073215.2 Triticum urartu | reverse complement strand
TCACATGCACTAACATTTTATTAGTTAAATCTTTGGTCAAAATTTAGCACAAATTACAATGGTGACGAATAAACCAGGATGGAGGTACTAGTAGTAGTTTAGAGGTCCAAATAAATGAGTGAGGCGCCTTTAATGTTACTCTCCACTGTGACTAGTCTTATGGGAAAAGCCGGGGAAGAGACGACTTATTTTTTAAGCCGCCAAAAGAACTGGCCCTAGGAGTAGTACCTAGGGATACTAGGAGTAGTTGCTAGGGATCGAGTGTGCGAGATGAACCGGAGAAAGTAAATGCAGAGAGATGAAATGCAAAAAAGACGGAGGGATGTGATGGTTGCTTGTTCGTTTATTTTACCATGCCACTTATTACCGGGAGTGGCTGGGTTTTGTGATATGACGGCTTTACTGCCGCGCCACAAGCGGGGTGAGACTCGCGTGCAGCGCCGCCCTCTACACTAGTACTACATCAGTCGTGGTTTATTAGTCCCCCATTGAATTTGACTGAAGATTTAACTGACAAAATGTTAGTGCATGTCAACAAAAACTATATCGTTGGATTCGTATTTGAACATAGTTTTCAATGATATAATTTTAGGTGACATGCATCAACATTTATCGTACTATATATAATGTTAGTTCAATTTTTAGTCGTACCAATCTATAGTAAGGTACCCGTGCATTTCACGGAACAGCGAAATGCATTGATCGGGGAGTTGTTTATTTTGACAAAGGATGTGGAGGTCATCTCATGTGTAATGGGTATCGATAGGTTTCATTGGATATTATTTCATCTCTAGAGCTCAAAAACATCCGGGTGAAATAGATAAAAAAGTATCTTTTGCAAACAAAAGTGTTCAACTGTTCAACCTGCATCCAAAACTTGTGAAGAAATAACACTTATTGTGCTTTGCAAGAAATGATCTTTAAGAATTAGTTTTTGAGTATCGATTGTTATACATGTTGGCTACAGATGACATGGCACTTTCTTATAGTCAACAGTTGGCTATACTATTAAGTATTAACCATGCCCTTATACACCTAGACGGAGGCATTAAATCAGGATGACTTGGAAGGGGGCAGAGGAGATGTAAGAAATGGTTCATCATAAGTCTTTCACCAGTACTGTAGTAAAAATTTCATACATGGAAGATTCTAGACTAAATCATAAATGGATACACTTTTATTCATGCGCGATACTCCAATAGAGCAATAGTATCATGCATGGAAGTCTCCACATGCTTAGACAGCGGATTTCATTGAGCGAAGACTAATGATCAACATTTAACTTGGTAATGCATATGTCTAGGTGAACCTCCTTGGAGTCCCCGTGCACATTGTTGGGGGTCAAATCATGCCATGCGTCTTCCATGTCCACATCGGCAGGAAGGTTCCTGCTCAGCACAGTCCTAGTCAGCTTGACGTAGCTAGTGTCGCCGCCCACGTACCTCCAAGGGGTAGTAATAGTGAGCACGCACCCATACATTGGCCTCGTGTCAGTGTCAGCGTCAGCGGCGTCGCCCCTGACACACACTACAGAGATGGGGCGGCGGCCTGCGCGGGCCTCGCCGGTGCCCACGATCAAGAGGAAGATGCTGCCGTCCTCCTCCGAGACTAGCAGGCGGCAGTGATCCTCCAGCGACTCTGGCACGATGAACGGGTAGCACGTCTCGTACTTGATGTTCTCCGCCAAGGGCCAGTAGTGATTGTCGCACGCTTGCGTGAGGTGATGCACGATGTCCGCCAGCGAGCCCCAAAATGGCATCGGGAACTCATAGCAGTAGACGAAGGGCTCCTTGGAGGCATCGACCAGGCCGTCCATGAAACGGGGGTGGTTGTAGGGGCCGCCAGTTGAATATATGAGCAAGTTACTACGAGATTTAGTCCGAATAAGCACAAAATAAATCATGCCAGCTATAACAGAGATTAAATTAATCATGTGGACTAGCATAGTAGATGAACAGATCGAATCTAGGACACAGACTAGAAACATGAATTCTACCACGATTTCGAACAGGAAGGACAGAAACACATACGGTGCAACAGGAGCAGCACCGTTGGCATTGAGGTTGTCACCCATGTCATTGAGGAAGAGGTTGCCGAGGTCGGGGAAGAAGTCGTCGTCAGTGAAGTCGTCGCTCCCAGCATTCGCGAGAGTGCGCTCCCCAAATTTCAACAGCGCCCGCTGAATGGAGCGCAGGAGGGAGTGGCTGTAGGGGACGTTGTGGCCGCCGAATGGAGCGCAGGAGTAGCCCACGAAGCAGTAGATAGTGCTCCTCCCTAGTCTCTACTATTATCTCTATCTCTACTACCTCTTCTTTGTTTTTTATAATATACTAGTTGTAGCTGTCAAATCGAATAGTACTGCGTCGTCCGTTGCACGCCCGGCTAAACATGCCTCCTCGCCTCCATCAAACCCCTCCGTTAAACCCGCATGCAAACCGAGAAACCTACTCTGGCCCGCAGAGGAAATTTGCCGGTTGCCGTTGGAGAATAATATAGTCACGTCCAATCCATTTGAGTTAATTGCGTGTATGATTCTCCCTCTATAAAAAGTTAATCCATCCTTAATCTTGTATTCTAAGTACTCTGTGGGTTCCACTGTCAGTACAGTGTACATGACTTGCAGGCTGGCTACAGATTCATGCAGAAAGTTAAAACGAAACAAATCCATCCTTAATCTTGTATTCTAAGTACTCTGTGGGTTCCACTGCCAATACAGTAGAGAAAGAAGTATATATTAAATATATATATATAAAGCTAAAGTTTAGGATAGAATTCGTACTCAGGTCATCGCGCTGCGAGCATCCGGCCCGGACCAGTACACTAGGTGTTCGTTGCGGACAATGCAAGAGATAAACCTTTATAACAATGAGCCCGTCCGTTGCAATGGATCCAAAGTAGAATAAAACATAATCACAAATTTGAAAGAAAGCAGTTTAGTTTTGATATACATATCACTAAAAATATCTTATGTTTCACTCCAAATATATTCTTTGGGCTGTTTTGATGAAGTAAGGGAAGAATGTGGTTGGTTTCAAGATACTAAGGGGTTTTGTGTAAACTGGAGCAGAGAAGTGGGAATTGTTGCAAAATGCCACAACTTACATCACAGCCGTTAGATGTAGATCTAATGGTCAGAAATGGCGGATGGCAGACACACCATCATCACCAACTGAGTCTTTTATAGGAGTAGGAGTAGAGAAAAAACCGAGTTGGTGATGATGGTGTGCCTGCCATCTTATAATATAGACTGTCTGATCTATATCTGACGGATAGAAAGCAAACAATGACAATTTTACAAAAGATACCCGCACCTCTCTCCACATTTACAGATAAGGCCTTGCCTCGTTCATCTGTATCTCCCACAACCTCATTGCTTAGCAATTAAAAAAGGAAGTCTCTGGAACAATCTGGCATGGTGGCCGCTGCCGACGCCGTCCATCCCCATGCCTCCGCCCAGTCCGACCACCAATCACCACCACGCCCCACTCCTCCTCACCTTATCTATTATCTTTCTCGAGATATCATTATTTCGATGAAATGGTCGACATACCATTTTCTGATAAAATTCTCAAGATATCATTAGTTTTTACACATGTGATTACTCCTACATGGGTCAATCACAACAGGTGTTTTGTAAAAAAATGCATCTTGATGTTCCGTGCAATGCACGGGCATCTTCCTAATTTTTCTGCATATAATTCCAAACACCACGTAGACATGGTCTTTGACCATTTTACAACTATGTTAGTATCATTGTTAGTGGTCAGCCGGTGCAAGTTATAGCCCCGGGTGTTTTAACCTTTTTTTAGTAATGATATCTGGCCATTGTTCGCCACGAGCTCAATCCTGGCAAATCCCACGTAACCGTCAGATTTCCATCCGACGGTGGCATGTTTTTAAGCCATAGTATTTGACAAAACCGCCACCCTTACACACGTACTGTAACTGCGTCGCGGGCATTTGCAACTGCCATGTCTCCCAGCGAACGTTTGCTGGGGATTGGAGTTAGCACTGATGGCGGTTCGTAGTCGTTCCACGCTCGGGCATTGAACTTTGTAACTATTTTAGATTAGAATATACTACTCCTCCAGTCCTACTCCACTACTACTCTACTCAAGCAAGTTAGGGCATAGGAGTAGGTACTATAGGGAGTACCAGTACTGTGGTCACTCAAGCAAGTTGTCTGGCATTGATATGACCCTACGCTGCTAGTACGTGTCTCGTAAGTCAAGCGGCGTGTTGCAGTAATCATCACCTGTCCACTTCCCGCAGCACATATTCGCTTCTCCATCTTTGTCCGCACATAATCTCGTCCAATCTTCCATCCCCACTAAGGCACCTCCCCCCTCGTCCGAATCCCAAGCACTAACAATGGCAGAACCGAGCAGTGTCCGCCGAAAGAGTGGCTGGAATTCACTCCCCATGGAGGTAATCAAGCTCATTGTTTCGTGTGTG
The DNA here is from genome assembly GCF_003073215.2 of Triticum urartu. Lineage (NCBI taxonomy): Eukaryota > Viridiplantae > Streptophyta > Magnoliopsida > Poales > Poaceae > Triticum > Triticum urartu. The sequence continues at coordinate 512,356,169 of NC_053027.1, read as the reverse complement.
GACAATCTCAGTACCATGCCGCTCGCTGCATGCTCGTTGGGGCTGTACCATTTACTTAAAGCCCTCAGGCCAGAGCTTTTTAAGCCAGCTCCTTGCTTGCTGATGCCGCCTGATCTTCAGAAACGGCGTGTCACGCTGCATAACGATCGTAGGGTGGCGAGCATCAACCCCCTTCACTGCGATCCGATCCCCGTCACGCTCAACTACATTAACGGTATGTACTGGGTCGGCATGAACAGGTCTTGGATGGTGCTCGTCGACGGTCGCGGTAGCTGGATGCTCGTGGAGGTCTACACCTGGCAATTGATCCCCCTTCCTTCGATTAACACTGCACTGCTTTGGCAGCGCGGCCCAGAATACTCAGAATCTTACAGTAGCCAACATGATACCAAGTTTGATCTTCTCAAGGTTGTAATCTACCAAGTGCCCACAAGATCTCTGAATTATAAAGACTTCAGGCTAATTGCGTTATTCAACCGCGGTCTCACCTATCTAACAGGTCACTGCGGTAAGTGGATAAATCTGCACGTCCATCGCAGGATCATACATCCTCCATGGTTCTCTAATGCCATTGAACACAAGGGCTTCATTTACGCTGTCGACTCCTTCTATGGTTGGACGTATTGCTGGCCTACTCCGGTCATCGCTAAAAACGGTTGTTACAGCAGTATGTTACTTTCCTATCATATCATGATGGCTTGCTTATATTACTGTCAACATTTATTGAAAAAATATTCATGCTCATAACATGATGTTCTTAAGATTGACTACATTAAGAGCCCTTTTTTATTTGACTCCAACTTGATACGATGTTGTAGGCTGCCTGGTGTCCCTACCCTTCCTAAACCCAGAACCTTTCAAAGAAAAGCGGCATGGTAGTTGCAGGTGGTTCTTGGCTTGATTAGACGACGGCAAACGATTGATGGTCGTTCGCACGTACCGGACATGTTGTTTCGCGGAATACAATCACAGTCACTGCAAGGTCTTTGAGCAGGATTCCAGCTTCTCTGGGCCTTCAGGAATTTTTGACTGGAGGCTGATAAGTAGCCTTGGTACACGCTCTCTGTTTCTCGGACTGAATTATCCGATTAACCAGGAGATAACCGACGGTAAGGATCATGATGGCAGCGCGGTTTCGTTCATCAGGCAAAATTGTGTGTACACAGCGTACCATGCGTCTCTGCATGCACCATACCATGATATGTGCCGCCACGCTCTACAGCCCAACGTAGGAGAGAGGGTCGCAAGTATCAGACTTCCCTACTGGCTGGAGTTTCCCCCGTCAGGCACCCATCTAGTTCAAGCCGTCAGCCAATCTCCATAGCTTAATAAATAGTAACGTCTAACTGAGCCAGTTAGTTAGATGCGTACACTTGGTGTAGTAGGATCTTTATTTAGTTTGATGCATACACTTGTTCTTTTTGGTAGCCCTTTTGTAATGATGGTTGATGCTTGGTTTGGAAGAGAGAGTTGCGTCTTTACTCTTCTGGCCTGCTTACTGCTTCTATTGGACCCCTAGCTGTGGTTGCTGTTGCTGCTATTTTCAATGTACAATCAGTAGTATATTTTGTCTGTTGGTTGAATAAATGTGTTGTTAGAATGACAAACACAATGTTTTGGAAGTCGTTGCACGGTCTGATCCTTTAGTGCCCCATACCGTATGTAGTACATACTATTTTTTGGTACGGAACACATTTTCCACTTGTTGATAACATGCAGCCCACTGATGAAGGCCCAATAGAGGAGCCCATAATTAACTGGAAGGGAGGCTCTCACATGAATCCGGCCCAGGTACATGCTCATGTTCCCCTAAACATAAATAAGTAAATAAATAAAGAAAGAAAGCTAAATGCTCATGCACCAGTTCTTTAAATTCACGATTTAACATGAGGATATTATTTCCTATCATAGTGTCGTTACATTCAGTCGATATTATTCTTAGGCAAAGATAGCGACCAGTCTTCTTTCTCCCACCATTTTCTTCCTGCAACCAGTGGACCCATGCAAATCGTAGTCAACGTCGTAAATAGTTCCGGTCCATTTTTTTAATAAGAATGTCCAACCCAGCCCAGCACATTGGCGACAGCACTTTATCCTCCGCCTTGGTGCGCTCGCCGCGGTGCCGCCGTCCGGCCTTGTCAACATAGTGAATCGGGAAAGGACTGTAGTTGTGAGTATGACAGTACGGACCCACCAGGTCCACTCCTGAACACAAGCAAGTGCCTCTTTTACTACTCAGATCCACCCCTCATTTCTTTACTCTAATCCACCCTGCTGATATCTGGGACCCACGTCATTTTCAACGTATAGTCAATTAACGACAGAATTGCACAACTTTTTTGAGTAGTAATTCAGAGGAGCGGGCTATAAACTGGGGTGTGCGGTCTCTGCGGCCCGTCTAACAATATGACCATCCCAACAGTTTTTTATTTGGGAAAATAGGTAGCCCAATATTTCTTTTTGAAGAATACCCAAGCTAGGCCTATTTGTTTTCTTCGACTTACTGGGCTGCAAATCTTTCACGACAAGGAGGGATGCATTCCGGCCTGGCCAAAGAGTATGGTCAGTGTCTGTTAAAAGTAATATCAAAGGGGTTGAAAATTCCAAAAAAAATAGCAAATGGGAAATTAGTTTCTTTTTTTGTTTTTGTTCTTCACAGATATTTTATATTTCATTGGATTTAACATGACATATTACTAATTTATTTTTAAATTTGTTTTACTATGGCTACTAATTTTTGGATTAAGAATATTTTGTTCCCAGCAAAAATTTGCGACTTTTCAAAATTTTGCACATATTTAGTTCAATTTTTTAACCCTGGTACTGACAAGAAAATGGGCAGCAATTCTAAAAATGGAAAATGGGCTGCAATAAATTCCATATGAATTAGAAAATGAGTAAAAATTATAAAAATAATAGCAAATGGGTTGTACATGCCACAGATTTCAAGGCTGACTTGTTTACGCAAGGCTTTGTCAGTCAACACACGATTCTAGCAGCAGTGACTATTGGATGTCCATTCAACGGCCGACGTGCTTCTTCAATCTCTGATCTTCCTGCTCCAGTCGCCTAAACTAGCGCCGGCGGGACTGCCTGCTCTCACCTCTTGTGGCCCGTTGTGATGCCGCGTGGGCTTCACGGGCCCACCCTACTCCCTCCGCTGGCCTGGTTGCATGCAATCAACTGCCTCCTTATTACGCGAAAAAATGATTCCTCCCACTGACATCTGGGGCGCACCAGTTGGGAGGCTGACCTGTGGGCCTACTAAGTTGACGCGTATGCAGGGCTTGTCAACTTAGTCAACAAATGATTCTAGCAGCAGTGACCGTTGGATTTGAATCGAACGGTCCTACTGCTTCTTCAATCGCTACTCTTCTTGCACCAGCCGCCGAAACCAGTGCCGACGAGACCGCCTGCTCCTGCCTCCCGTGGACGGCTGTGCTGCCGCAGAAGCCTCACCACCCCCTACTACTCCCACCGCTGGCCAGGCCCTGCGGCTACGGCAGCCTCACACCGCAGCCGAACCAATGAACCCTCATACTCCTCTCTGCGTGAGCATCCACTGCCGCGTCTTCCTCGGCTCCGCATCATCCCTTTCCTAGGCCTCGCCGTTGTCGACCGCCCTGGTGCTCTCGGCGCAGCATGGTCAACATGGTCAAGGAATGACTTCCATCGGAAGAGTATTGTACGTGGAGAGGCTCACAGCTGGGTCCATGGCCGCAGCAAGGAAGTGCATCCTTATTACGCGGAAAATAATGATTCCTCCACCTAACATCAGGACCCATCAGACGAGCCATCGTATTTCGTGAAAAAATGTTTCTCCCCTGACTGTTGGGACCCACCAGCTACATCTTCGCACCCAAGGAAGTGCGTCCATATTACAGGCAAAAAAACGATTCACCCCCTGACTGCTGGGACCCACAAGCTACAACTTCGCACAAGGAAGTGTCTGACAGTCGGGTCCCACCCGGTCGAAGCGTACGTAGCGTTTTCATTCTGGTCGTGAATGTGTACATACATACTGGTCGATGTAGAGGGGCGCACGTGTGATAGTAGAGGCGCACACGTAGCATGTACACGTACGTACAACGGCCAGGATGCAAGAAAGTAAATACAGCCACATACGTACATACTGGCGGGGTCTCGAACGCCTACTCACGCATACATATGGCTAGGGATCGTGTACATGGCTGGGTCGGAATGGAGAAACGGTGTCGTCGTCGTGTTCATGGGGAGCCAACCGGCTGGGTCGGAACGGAATGCGTCATCGTGTTCATCGGGAGCCAACCGGCTTGGACGGAACAGGCGATGGAAATGAGGCCTGGCGTACCATAGAACGAAGAAAACGACCTTGCGTTCGACCGGCCACGGTGGAAACGGGATCCTGTTCATCGGGAGGGGTCTGGCGTACCACAAACGGACCTCCTATGGTCGAAACGGGTCCTGTTGATCGGGACGGGTGTGGCGTACCGCAAAACGGAGGAAACGGACTTGTGTTGGAGCGCTACGGTCGAAAGGGGGGTCCTGTTCATCGGGAGGGTGTGGTGTACCGCAAAACGGGACTCCACAAGATACTGTTCATCTCCACTGATACGTCTCCAACGTATCTATAATTTTTGATTGCTCCATACTATGTTATCTACTGTTTTGGGCAATATTGGGCTTTATTATCCACTTTTATATTATTTTTGGGACTAATCTATTAACCGGAGGCCCAGCCCAGATTTGCTATTTTTTGCCTATTTCAGTCTTCCGAAGAAAAGGAATATCAAACGGAGTCGAAACGGAACGAAATCAACTGGAGAAGTTATTTTTGGAAGGAAAGCTACCGGATGGACTTGGACCCCACGTCAGGAGCCAAGGGAGGTGCTCACGAGGGTGGGGGGCGCCCCCCTAGGGCGCGCCCCCTGCCTCGTGGGCCCCCCGAAGCTCCACCGACGTACTTCCTGCACCCATATATGCTCACGTGCCATAAAAGTTCCAGAACAGAGATTAGATCGGGAGTTCCGCCGCCAGAAGCCTCCGTAGCCACCGAAAACCAATCTAGACCCGTTCTGGCACCCTGCCGGAGGGGGCAATCCTTCTCCGGTGGCCATCTTCATCATCCCGGTGCTCTCCATGACGAGGAGGGAGTAGTTCTCCCTCGAGGCTGAGGGTATGTACCAGTAGCTATGTGTTTGATCTCTCTCTCTCGTGTTCTTGAGGTGATACGATCTTGATGTATCGCGAGCTTTGCTATTATAGTTGGATCTTATGTTTCTCCTCCCCCTCTTCTCTCTTGTAATGAATTGAGTTTCCCATTTTGAAGTAATCGTATCGGATTGAGTCTTTAAAGATTTGAGAACACTTGATGTATGTCTTGTGTGGGATACCCGTGGTGACAATGGGGTATTCTATTGATCCACTTGATGTATGTTTTGGTGATCAACTTGCGGGTTCCGCCCATGAACCTATGCATAGGGGTTGGCACACGTTTTCGTCGTGATTCTCCGGTAGAAACTTTGGGGCACTCTTTGAGGTCCTTTGTGTTGGTTGAATAGATGAATATGAGATTGTGTGACGCATATCGTATAATCATACCCACGGATACTTGAGGTGACATTGGAGTATCTAGGTGACATTAGGGTTTTGGTTGATTTGTGTCTTAAGGTGTTATTCTAGTACGAACTCTAGGGCTGTTTGTGACACTTATAGGAATAGCCCAACGGATTGATTGGAAAGAATAACTTTGAGGTGGTTTTGTACCCTACCATAATCTCTTCATTCGTTCTCCGCTATTAGTGACTTTGGAGTGACTCTTTGTTGCATGTTGAGGGATAGTTATGTGGTCAAATTATGTTATTATTGTTGAGGGAACTTGCACTAATGAAAGTATGAACCCTAGGCCTTGTTTCAACACATTGCAATACCGTTTACGCTCACTTTTACCATTAGTTACCTTGCTGTTTTTATATTTTCAGATTACAAAAACCTTTATCTACCATCCATATACTGCTTGTATTACCATCTCTTCGCTGAACTAGTGCACCTATGCAATATACCATTGTATTGGGTGTGTTGGGGACACAAGAGACTCTTTGTTATTTGGTTGCAGGGTTGCTTGAGAGAGACCATCTTCATCCTACGCCTCCTACGGATTGATAAACCTTAGGTCATCCACTTGAGGAAAATTTGCTACTGTCCTACAAACCTCTGCACTTGGAGGCCCAACAACGTCTACAGGAAGAAGGTTGTGAAGTAGACATCAAGCTCTTTTCTGGAGCCGTTGCCAGGGAGGTGAGTGCTTGAAGGTATATCTTTAGATCTTGCAATCGAGTCTTTTAGTTTCTTGTTTTATCACTAGTTTAGTTTATAAAAGAAAATTACAAAAAAAAATGGAATTGAGTTTGCCTCATACGCTTCATCTTTTTAATATCTTTCGTGAGTATGATGGAAAGGAGAATTGTGCCAAAGTGTTAGAAGAAGAATGCATTAAAATGTTTGGCACTAAATATTTGAATGATGAGCATGATTGCAATGTTGTTAGTATGAATTCCTTGAATATCCATGATGCTAATGACATGCAAAGCCACAAGCTTGGGGAAGCTATGTTTGATGAAGATGATATTTTTTGTCCCCCAAGTTTTGATGAGCAAATTTATTATGATGAAAGCATGCCTCCTATATATGATGATTATTGTGATGACACGTATGCTTTAAATAATAATGATAACCATGAAACTTGTCATCTTGATCTTAATTTTCAATCACATGATAGTTATTTTGATGAGTTTTCTCACACTATTATTCATGAAAAAGAATGCTTTAGGTGCTGGTTATATTGTTGAATTCATTCATGATGCTACTGAAAATTACTATGAGGGAGGAACATATGCTTGTAGGAATTGCAATAATATCAAGTTTCCTCTCTACGTGCTTAAAGTTTTGAAGTTATGCTTGTTTTGCCTCCCTATGCTAGTTGATTATTGTTCCCACAAGTTGTTTGCTCACAAAATCCCTATGCATAGGAAGTATGTTAGACTTAAATGTGCTAGTCATATTCTTCAAGATGCTCTCTTTATGCTACAATTCTTATCCTTTATGTGAGCATCATTGAAATCATCATGCCTAGCTAGGGGCGTTAAACGATAGCGCTTGTTGGGAGGCAACCCAATTTTATTTTAGTTCCTTGCTTTTTGCTCCTGTTTAGTAATAAATAATTCATCTAGACTCTGTTTAGATATAGTTTTATGCTTTTAATTAGTGTTTGTGCCAAGTAGAACTGTTGGGAAGACTTGGGGAAAGTCTTGTTGATCATGCTGTAAAAACAGAAACTTTAGCACTCACAAGAATTGCTGCCATTTTTATTTGGAAAGTGCTATTTAGTTAATTATTTTTGCAGATGATTAATAGATAAATTACTCAGGTCCAGAAATTTATTTGATAATTTTATGAGTTCCAGAAGTATACGTTTGATTCAGATTACTACAGACTATTCTGTTTTTGACAGATTCTGTTTTTCGTGTGTTGTTTGCTTATTTTGATGAATCTATGGCTAGTAAAATATTTTATAAACCATAGAGAAGTTGGAATACAGTAGGTTTAACACCAATATAAATAATGAGTTCATTACAGTACCTTGAAGTGGTGATTTATTTTCTTATACTAACGGAGCTTACGAGTTTTCTGTTAAGTTTTGTGTTGTGAAGTTTTCAAGTTTTGGGTAAGGATTCGATGGACTATGGAATAAGGAGTGGCAAGAGCCTAAGCTTGGGGATGCCCGAGGCACCCCAAGGTAATATTCAAGGATATCCAAGAGCCTAAGCTTGGGGATGCCCCGGAAGGCATCCCCTCTTTCGTCTTCGTTCATCGGTAACTTTACTTGGAGCTATATTTTTATTTACCACATGATATGTGTTTTGCTTGGAGCGTCAATTTATTTTGTTAGGATTTGCTTGCTTTTATTTAGAACAATGTTTTGCATCTTTTATTTCAATAAAAGTGGCATTGATAGTCTTTAGTATGCCTATTTTACAAGTCTTCATGTTGCTGTTTGAAAACAGAAAGTTTACCCATGTTGCAATAATTCCCTAGAAAAGTCAGAATGTGATAAAATGTTGAAACCTTTTGAATATTAAGCTCTGATAAATTTACTACAGTGGGAATTTTCTTTCATAATTTTTGGAGCTAGGGAAGTATGGATGTTGCTGCATTCTTTACAGATTGTCCTGTTTAGGCAGATTGCTGTTATGTTTGCATTGTTTGCATATGTTTGCTTCTTTAATGATTCTATTTGAGGATAGGACTATTAAATATGCAGAGGCATTTAGTATGCAATGTTGAATAATAATTTTAGGGATTTGCTACAGTAGAGTATGATAAGGTTTTGGCAATGGTTTATACTAACTTATCTCACGAGTCCTTGTTGAGTTTTGTGTGGATGAAGCTTTTGAGATTTAGGGAGACCGTGATATGAGAGGAATTAAGGAGACACAAAAGCTCAAGCTTGGGGATGACCAAGGCATCCCAAGATAATATTTCAAGAAGTCTCAAGCGTCTAAGCTTGGGGATGCCCCGCTTGGCATCCCACCTTTCTTCTTCAACAACTATCGGTTAGTTTCGGTTGATCCTAAGTTTTTGCTTCTTCACATGATGTTTGCCATTCTTAGATTTCATTTTATTTTGCTTTTCTTGCTGCTTGAATAAAATACCAAGATCTGAAATTATTAAATGTTAGAGAGTCTTCACATAGTTGCATAATTATTCGACTACTCATTGATCTTCACTTATATCTTTCGGAGTAGTTTGTTGTTTGCTCTAGTGCTTCACTTATATCCTTTTAGAGCACGGTGGTGGTTTTATTTTGAAGAAATAGATGAACTCTCATGCTTCACTTATATTATTTTGAGGGTCCTAAACAACATGGTAATTTGCTTAAAATCCTAATATGCTAGGTATTCGAGATTAGTAAAAACTTTCATATAGAGTGCATTGAATACTAAGAAAAGTTTGATACTTGATGATTGTTTTGAGATATGGAGGTAATAATATCAAAGTCGTGCTAGTTGAGTAGTTGTGAATTTGATAAATGCTTGTGTTGAAGTTTACAAGTCCCGTAGCATGCACGTATGGTAAACGTTATGTAACAAATTTTAAACATGATGTGTTATTTGATTGTCCTCCTTGTGAGTGGCGGTCGGGGACGAGCGATGGTCTTTTCCTACCAATCTATCGCCCTAGGAGCATGTGCGTAGTGCCGAGGTTTTTGATGACTTGTAGATTTTTGCAATAAGTATGTGAGTTCTTTATGACTAATGTTGAGTCCATGGATTATACGCACTCTCACCTTCCATCATTGCTAGCCTCTTCGGTACCGTGCATTGCCCTTTCTCACATTGAGAGTTGGTGCAAACTTCACCGGTGCATCCAAACCCCGTGATATGATACGCTCTTTCACACATAAACCTCCTTATATCTTCCTCAAAACAGCCACCATACCTACCTATTATGGCATTTCCATATCCATTCCGAGATATATTTCCATGCAACTTTCCACCGTTCCGTTTATTATGACACGCATCATCATTGTCATATTGCTTTGCATGATCATGTAGTTGACATCGTATTTGTGGTAAAGCCACCATTCATAATTCTTTCATACATGTCACTCATGAATCATTGCACATCCCGGTACACCGCCAGAGGCATTCATATAGAGTCATACTTTGTTCTAGTATCGAGTTGTAATCATTGAGTTGTAAATAAATAGAAGTGTGATTATCATCATTATTAGAGCATTGTCCCAAGTGAGGAATAAAAAATGAGAGAAAAAGAGAGAAGGGAAAATGTTACTATCCTTTTACCACACTTGTGCTTCAAAGTAGCACCATGATCTTCATAGTAGAGAGTCTCTCATGTTATCACTTTCATATACTAGTGGGAATTTTTCATTATAGAACTTGGCTTGTATATTCCAACAATGGGCCTCCTCAAGTGCCCTAGGTCTTCATGAGCAAGCAAGTTGGATGCACACCCACTGGTTTCTTTTGTTGAGCTTTCATACATTTATAGCTCTAGTGCATCTGTTGCATGGCAATCCCTACTCCTTGCATTAACATCAATCGGTGGGCATCTCCATAGCCCATTGATTAGCCTCGTTGATGTGAGACTTTCTCCTTTTTTGTCTTCTCCACATAACCCCCTCATTATTCTATTCCACCCATAGTGCTATATCCATGGCTCGCGCTCATGTATTGCGTGAAAGTTTATAAGTTTGAGATTACTAAAGTATGAAACAATTGCTTGGCTTGTCATAGGGGTTGTGCATGATGAGAGCATTCTTGCGTGACGAAAATGAAACATGACTAAACTATATGATTTTGTAGGGATGAACTTTCTTTGGCCATGTTATTTTGAGAAGACATAATTGCTTAGTTAGTATGCTTGAAGTATTATCATTTTTATGTCAATATTAAATTTTTGTCTTGAATCTTTCGGATCGCATATTCATGCCAAAATTAAGAAGAATTACATTAAAATTATGCCAAGTAGCACTCCGCATCAAAAATTCTGTTTTTATCATTTACCTACTCGAGGATGAGCAGCAATTAAGCTTGGGGATGCTTGATACGTCTCCAACGTATCTATAATTTTTGATTGCTCCATGCTATGTTATCTACTGTTTTGGGCAATATTGGGCTTTATTATCCACTTTTATATTATTTTTGGGACTAACCTTAACCGGAGGCCCAACCCAAATTTGCTGTTTTTTTGCCTATTTCAGTGTTTCGAAGAAAAGGAATATCAAACGGAGTCGAAACGGAACGAAATCAACTGGAGAAGTTATTTTTGGAAGGAAAGCTACCAGATGGACTTGGACCCCACGTCAGGAGCCAAGGGAGGTGCTCACGAGGGTGGGGGCGCCCCCCCCCCTAGGGCACGCCCCCTGCCTCGTGGGGCCCCCGAAGCTCCACTGACGTACTTCCTGCACCCATATATGCTCACGTACCCTAAAACTTCCAGAATAGAGATTAGATCGGGAGTTCTGCCGCCAGAAGCCTCCGTAGCCACCGAAAACCAATCTAGACCCGTTCTGGCACCCTGCGGAGGGGGCAATCCTTCTCCGGTGTCCATCTTCATCATCCCGGTGCTCTCCATGACGAGGAGGGAGTAGTTCTCCCTCGAGGCTGAGGGTATGTACCAGTAGCTATGTGTTTGATCTCTCTCTCTCGTGTTCTTGAGGTGATACGATCTTGATGTATCGCGAGCTTTGCTATTATAGTTGGATCTTTGTTTCTCCTCCCCCTCTTCTCTCTTGTAATGAATTGAGTTTCCCCTTTTGAAGTAATCTTATCGGATTGAGTCTTTAAAGATTTGAGAACACTTGATGTATGTCTTGCGTGGGATACCTGTGGTGACAATGGGGTATTCTATTGATCCACTTGATGTATGTTTTGGTGATAAACTTGCGGGTTCCGCCCATGAACCTATGCATAGGGGTTGGCACACGTTTCCGTCGTGATTCTCCGGTAGAAACTTTGGGGCACTCTTTGAGGTCCTTTGTGTTGGTTGAATAGATGAATATGAGATTGTGTGACGCATATCGTATAATCATACCCACGGATACTTGAGGTGACATTGGAGTATCTAGGTGACATTAGGGTTTTGGTTGATTTGTGTCTTAAGGTGTTATTCTAGTACGAACTCTAGGGCTGTTTGTGACACTTATAGGAATAGCCCAACGGATTGATTAGAAAGAATAACTTTGAGGTGGTTTTGTACCCTACCATAATCTCTTCGTTCGTTCTCCGCTATTAGTGACTTTGGAGTGACTCTTTGTTGCATGTTGAGGGATAGTTATGTGGTCCAATTATGTTATTATTGTTGAGGGAACTTGCACTAGTGAAAGTATGAACCCTAGGCCTTGTTTCAACACATTGCAATACCGTTTACGCTCACTTTTACCATTAGTAACCTTGCTATTTTTATATTTTCAGATTACAAAAACCTTTATCTACCATCCATATACCGCTTGTATTACCATCTCTTCACCGAATTAGTGCACCTATACAATTTACCATTGTATTGGGTGTGTTGGGGACACAAGAGACTCTTTGTTATTTGGTTGCAGGGTTGCTTGAGAGAGACCATCTTCATCCTACGCCTCCTACGGATTGATAAACCTTAGGTCATCCACTTGAGGGAAATTTGCTACTGTCCTACAAACCTCTGCACTTGGAGGCCCAACAACGTCTACAAGAAGTTTGTGAAGTAGACATCATCCACCGTCGACCTCCTCCAGCCTCCACGGGCTACTGTTCATCCACCGTCGACCTCCTCCAGCCTCCACCTGTGACTGTTCATAAATGGGCTCCTGTTCATCCAGCCTCCACCGGCTACTGTTCAATCAGCCCTCTCCACGGGGTCCTGTTCAACCACCCCTCCACGGGCTACTGTTCATCCAACCCTCCACCGGCTACTGTTCAACCAGCCCTCCACCGGCTACTATTCAACCAGCCCTCCACGGGGTCCTGTTCATCCAGCCCTCCACGGGGTCCTGTTCATCCACCGGCTCGATCGATCGGTGTACTGTTCATCCAGTGGCAACGGCCTCTACTACCATGGGGTCCTGTTCATCCAACCCCCACCGAGAAATGTTCGTCCAAACCCCCCAACAACGCTCACTGTTCATCTAGAGGCAGCATTGATCGGCTTCAGTTAGCAGCAGTAGCGAAGGAATCACCCGGCTTCAGTTAACAGCAAGGGATCAATCGATCGCTCGGGTTCAGTGTAACGTGTAGCCTGCAGTGCAATCGCTCAGGTTCAGTTAGAGCCCAACGCCTCGCACCCACGCGCGTACGTGTATGAGAGAGACACGCATCGCTCGGCCCCCGACCACCCACCGTAACCGGGAACTCCTCGATATTTTTCGCGCCCTCGCTTCTACCACATTTTTTTCCGTCATGGACGGCCCAAAGAATGTCATGCAGCTGCGTCTCCGGCCCGCCCAGGACGAAAAGCCCATTTTCTGTCATGATTTTTTGTCATAGAAGTAGGACCCCACCACATCTATGATGATACCGGGTTTTGTCACAATTATCATCATAGAAGTGTCATAAGTATGACAGAAAAAAATTCGTTCGGCCCAAAATGGCATGGATGTGTCTTTTTTTGTAGTGTAGGCTCGTCAAGTTTAACCCGAGTATTCTGCATGTGCAAAACTGGCTTGCACCCGTTGTATGTGAACGTAGAGCTTATCACACCCGATCATCACGTGGTGTCTCGGCACGACGAACTATAGCAACGGTGCATACTCAGGGTGAACACTTATACCTTGAAATTTAGTGAGAGATCATCTTATAATGCTACCGTCGAACTAAGCAAAATAAGATGCATAAAGGATAAACATCACATGCAATCAATATAAGTGATATGATATGGCCATCATCATCTTGTGCCTTTGATCTCCATCTCCAAAGCACCGTCATGATCACCATTGTCATCGGCTTGACACCTTGATCTCCATCGAAGCATCGTTGTTATCTCGCCAACTATTGCTTCTACAACTATCGCTACCGCTTAGTGATAAGGTAAAGCAATTACATGGCGATTGCATTTCATACAATAAAGCGACAACCATATGGCTCCTGCCAGTTGCCGATAACTCTGCTACAAAACATGATTATCTCATACAATAAAATTTAGCATCATGTCTTGACCATATCACATCACAACATTCCCTGCAAAAACAAGTTAGACGTCCTCTACTTTGTTGTTGCAAGTTTTACGTGGCTGCTACGGGCTGAGCAAGAACCGTTCTTACCTACGCATCAAAAACCACAACGCGGTATAGTGATTGCTCTTTGATCTTCAGAAAGAACCCTATTCATTGAATCCGATTCAACTAAAGTTGGAGGAACTGACACCCACCGGCCACCTGTGTGCGAAGCACGTCGGTAGAACCAGTCTCGCGTAAGCGTACGCGTAATGTCGGTCTGAGCCGCTTCATCCAACAATACCGCTGAATCAAGAATCAACTAGTGACGGCAAGCAATATGTATATACCCACGCCCACAACTCCTTTGTGTTCTACTCGTGCATATAACATCTACGCATAGACCTGGCTTGGATGCCACTGTTGGGGAACGCAGTAATTTCAAAAAAAAAATCCTACGCACACGCAAGATCCATCTAGGTGATGCATAGAAACGAGAGGGGAAGAGTGTTGTCCACGTACCCTCGTAGACCGTAAGCGGAAGCGTTATGACAACGCGGTTGATGTAGTCGTACGTCTTCACGATCCGACCGATCCTAGCATCGAAGGTACGGCACCCCCGCGATCTACACACGTATAGCTCAGTGACATCCCACGAACTCTAGATCCAGCTGAATATCGGGGGAGAGCTTCGTCAGCACGACGACGTGATGATGGTGATGATGAAGTTACCGACGCAGGGCTTCGCCTAAGCTCTACAACGATATGACCGAGGTGGAAATCTGTGGAGGGGGGCACCTCACACGGCTAAGAGATCAACTTGTGTGTCTATGGGGTGCCCCTCCCCCATATATAAAGGAGTGGAGGAGGAGGAAGGGGAGGGCCGGCCCCTCTATGGCGCGCCCAAGGGGAATCCTACTCCTACCGGGAGTAGGATTCCCCCCCCCTTTCCTAGTTGGATCACGAGAGGAAGGAAGAGGGAGAGAGGGGGAAGGAAAGGGGGGGCACCCAATTCGGATTGGGCATGGGGGGGCGCCCTCCTAGGCTCCCTTCTCGTCTCTCCCACTATGGCCCAATAAGGCCCATATACTTCCCGGGGGGTTCCGGTAACCCTCCCGGTACTCCGGTATATGCCCGAACTCACCCGGAACCATTCCGATGTCCAAACATAGGCTTCCAATATATCGATCTTTATGTCTCGACCATTCGAGACTCCTCGTCATGTCCGTGATCATATCCGGGACTCTGAACTAACTTCCCTACATCAAAACACATAAATTCATAATACCGACCATCACTGAACGTTAAGCTTGCGGACCCTATGGGTTCGAGAACTATATAGACATGACCGAGACTCATCTCCGGTCAATAACCAATAGCGGAACCTGGATGCGCATATTGGTTCCTACATATTCTACGAAGATCTTTATCAGTCAAACCGCATAACAACATACGTTGTTCCCTTTGTCATCGGTATGTTACTTGCCTGACATTCGATCGTCAGTATCATCATACCTAGTTCAATGTCGGTACCGGAAAGTCTCTTTACTTGTTCCATAATACTACATCCCGTAACAAACTCGTTGGTTACATTGCTTGCAAGGCTTATAGTGATGTACATTACCGAGAGGGCCCAGAGATACTCTCCGATACACGAGTGACAAATCCTAATCTCGATCTATGCCAACTCAACAAACACCATCGGAGACACCTGTAGAGCATCTTTATAGTCACCCAGTTACGTTGTGATTTGATAGCACACTAAGTGTTCCTCCGGTATTCGGGAGTTGCATAATCTCATAGTCATAGGAACATGTATAAGTTATGGAGAAAGCAATAGCAGTAAACTAAACGATCAAAGTGCTAAGCTAATGGATGGGTCAAGTCAATTACATCATTCTCTAATGATGTGATCCCATTTTATCAAATGACAACTCTTTGTCCATGGCTAGGAAACTTAACCATCTTTGATCAACGAGCTAGTCAGGTAGAGGCATACTAGTGACACTCTGTTTGTCTATGTATTCACACATGTACTAAGTTTCTGGTTAATACAATTCTAGCATGAATAATAAACATTTATCATGATATAAGGAAATATAAATAACAACTTTATTATTGCCTCTAGGGCATATTTCCTTCAAAAAGACCACCCACACCTATTTTCTAGCCAACCCGAATCTTGAGGGTGAGATTCATCTTAAGGGGGGTAGGTTTGTAACATCCCAATTTTCAATTTGGATGTTAATCATTAGGTCATCATGTGCATCCATGCTCTTTGCATTTTTGTTTGATTTTTATCTGAACATGTTGATTCTAAAGACCTTAAGCAACTCAAGGACCATTTGAGAGAGTTGGACGTTTTATAAAAATTCCATTTTTGATTTTTTTTTCAAAATTGGTAAATTTGGATCAAAGTGAATTTTATTTGAAATTATTTTTCCAAATTATTTCCAAATAAATAAATAATGAGAGAAGATAATATGACTTCTTCAAAACATAGGAAATAATGGAAATTTAATTTTAAATAAGATATTTATTTTATTTGAATTTTTATTGAGATTTTATTTGATTGGATTAGGGAAAATTGCATTTTTAGCCCAAAAAAATGTTCATGTTGTCCTAAATATTAGGAGAGGACCGTGAAAATTATTTCTAGAAATTTTAGGATTTTTATTTATTTTATTTATAGATTTTTTCGTTCGGCGAAATTATTTTTAAAAAAATTCTTCGACCAACTGGGCCGAAGCCCAGCCGGCCCGCTCGCACCGCGCTCCCGTGTCCACATCATGCCGAACGCAAAGACCAGGAGTGCCCCTTCCCCAAGTCACCGCCCCCCATCTATACATGCCTCCGCACTCTACTCCTCACCGTCGCCGCGGGCCCGCTCGGGCCCCGCTGCCTTGTGAGAGGAAAAAAAAAAGACCCGGCGGCGCACCAGTCACGAAGAAGCACGGCATGAGGGAAATCTAATATGCGCCTCATCCGTCGCTGTGCGGACGCCGAAACGCCGAGCCGCCGATCCCGCTGCGACGCCGTTGACGTAGAAACGCGGTCGGTTCTTTGGGTTTTGTCGGTTTTAGTTTTGTTGGGGAACGTAGCAGAAATTCAAAATTTTCCTACGTGTCACCAAGATCTATCTATGGAGAAACTAGCAACGAGGGGAAGGAGAGTGCATCTACATACCCTTGTAGATCGCTAAGCGGAAGCGTTCAAGTGAACGGGGTTGATGGAGTCGTACTCGTCGTGATCCAAATCACCAATGACCAAGTGCCGAACGCACGGCACCTCCGCGTTCAACACACGTACAGCCCAGTGACGTCTCCCATGCCTTGATCCAGCAAGGAGAGAGGGAGAGGTTGAGGAAGACTCCATCCAGCAGCAGCACAACGTGGTGGTGGAGGAGCGTGGCAATCCTGCAGGGCTTCGCCAAGCACCACGGGAGAGGAAGGACTTGGGAGAGGGGAGGGCTGCACCAAAGGCAAAGGTATGGCTGCCCTCCCACCCCCACACACATATATAGGGGCAAGGGAGAGGGGGGGCGCAGCCTTGGCCCTTCCTCCAAGGAAGGGTGCGGCTAGGGAGGAGTCCCTCCTCCCCAAGGCACCTCGGAGGTGCCTTCCCCCTTTAGGACTCTTCCTTTCCTTATCCTTGGCGCATGGGCCTCTTGGGGCTGGTGCCCTTGGCCCATATAGGCCAAGGCGCACACCCCTACAGCCCATGTGGCCCCCCGGGGCAGGTGGCCCCACCCGGTGGACCCCCGGGACCCTTCCGGTGGTCCCGGTACAATACAGGTGACCCCGAAACTTGTCCGGTGCAAAACAGGACTCCATATATAAATCTTTACCTCCGGACCATTCCGGAACTCCTCGTGACGTCCGGGATCTCATCCGGGACTCGAACAACATTCGGTAACCACATACAACTTCCTTTATAACCCTAGCGTCATCGAACCTTAAGTGTGTAGACCCTACGGGTTCGGGAGACATGCAGACATGACCGAGACGTTCTCCGGTCAATAACCAACAGCGGGATCTGGATACCCATGTTGGCTCCCACATGTTCCACGATGATCTCATCGGATGAACCACGATGTCAAGGAGATTCAATCAATCCCGTATACAATTCCCTTTGTCATCGGTACGTACTTGCCCGAGATTCGATCGTCGGTATCCCGATACCTTGTTCAATCTCGTTACCGGCAAGTCTCTTTACTCGTTCCGTAACACATCATCCTGTGATCAACTCCTTGGTCACATTGTGCACATTATGATGATGTCCTACCGAGTGGGCCCAGAGATACCTCTCCGTTTACACGGAGTGACAAATCCCAGTCTCGATTCGTGCCAACCCAACAGACACTTTCGGAGATACCGTAGTGTACCTTTATAGCCACCCAGTTACGTTGTGACGTTTGGCACACCCAAAGCACTCCTACGGTATCCGGGAGTTGCACAATCTCATGGTCTAAGGAAATGATACTTGACATTAGAAAAGCTTTAGCATACGAACTACACGATCTAGTGCTATGCTTAGGATTGGGTCTTGTCCATCACATCATTCTCCTAATGATGTGATCCCGTTATCAACGACATCCAATGTCCATGGTCAGGAAACCGTAACCATCTATTGATCAACGAGCTAGTCAACTAGAGGCTTACTAGGGACATGGTGTTGTCTATGTATCCACACATGTATATGAGTTTCCTATCAATACAATTATAGCATGGATAATAAACGATTATCATGAACAAGGAAATATAATAATAAATCAATTTATTATTGCCTCTAGGGCATATTTCCAACAGTCTCCCACTTGCACTAGAGTCAATAATCTAGTTCACATCGATATGTGATTAACACTCAAGGTCACATCCCCATGTGACTAACACCCAAAGAGTTTACTAGAGTCAATAATCTAGTTCACATTTACCATGTGATTAACACTCGATGAGTTCTGGGTTTGATCATGTTATGCTTGTGAGAGAGGTTATAGTCAACGGGTCTGAACCTTTCAGATCCGTGTGTGCTTTACAAATCTCTATGTCATCTCCTAGATGCAGCTACCACGTCTATTTGGAGCTATTCCAAATAACTGTTCTACTATACGAATCCAGTTTACTACTCAGAATAATCTGGATTAGTGTCAAAGTTTGCATCGGCGTAACCCTTTACGACGAACTCTTTTACCACCTCCATAATCGAGAAAATTCCTTAGTCCACTAGTTACTAAGGATAACTTTGACCGCTGTCCTGTGATCCATTCTTGGATCACTCTTGTACCCCTTGACTGACTCATGGCAAGGCACACTTCAGGTGCGGTACACAGCATAGCATACTGTAGAGCTATGTCTTAAGCATAGGGGACGACCTTCGTCCTTTCTCTCTATTCTGCCGTGGTCGAGCTTTAAGTCTTAACTTCATACCTTACAACTCAGGCAAGAACTCCTTCTTTGACTGATCCATCTTGAACACCTTCAAGATCATGTCAAGGTATGTGCTCATTTGAAAGTACCATTAAGCGTTTTGATCTATCCTTATAGATCTTGATGCTCAATGCTCAAGTAGCTTAATCCAGGCTTTCCATTGAAAAACACTTTCCAAATAACCCTATATGCTTTCCAGAAATTCTACGTAATTTCTGATCAACAATATGTCAACAACATATATTCATCAGAAATTCTATAGTGCTCCCACTCACTTCTTTGGAAATACAAGTTTCTCATAAACTTTGTATACACCCAAAATCTTTGATCATCTCATCAAAGCATACATTCCAACTCCGAGATGCTTACTCCAGTCCTTAGAAGGATTGCTGGAGCTTTGCATACTTATTAGCATCTTTCAGGATTGACAAAACCTTCCGGTTGTATCACATACAACCTTTCCTCAAAAATCGTCGAGGAAACAATGTTTTGACATCCTATCTGCAAGATTTCATAAATAATGCAGTAATTGCTAATATAATTCCAACAGACTCTTAGCATCGCTACGAGTGAGAAAGTCTCATCGTAGTCAACTCCTTGAACTTGTCGGGAAACATCTTAACGACAAGTCGAGCTTTCTTAATGGTGACACTTACCATCATTGTCCGTTCTTCCTTTTAAAATCCATCTGTACTCAACAGCCTTACGACCATCAAGTAGTTCTTCCAAAGTCTACACTTTGTTTTCATACATGGATCCTCTCTCAGATTTTATGGCCTCGAGCCATTTATCGGAATCCGGGCCCACCATCGCTTCTCCATAGCTCGTAGGTTCATTGTTGTCTAGCAACATGACTTCCAAGACAGGATTACGTACCACTCTGAAGTAGTACGCATCCTTGTCATCCTACGAGGTTTGGGAGTGACTTGATCCGAAGTCTCATGATCAATATCATAAGCTTCCACTTCAATTGGTGTAGGTGCCACAGGAACAACTCTTTGTGCCCTGCTATACACTAGTTGAAGTGACGGTTCAATAACCTCATCAAGTCTCCACCATCCTCCCACTCAATTCTTCGAGAGAAACTTTTCCTCGAGAAAGGACCCGATTCTAGAAACAATCCCTTATTGCTTTCGATCTGAGACAGGAGGTATACCCAACTGTTTTGGGTGTCCTAAGATGCATTTATCCGCTTTGGGTTCGAGCTTATCAGCCTGAAACTTTTTCACATAAGCGTCGCAGCCCCAAACTTTTAAGAAATGACAGCTTAGGTTTCTCTAAACCATAGTTCATACGGTGTCATATCATCGGAATTACGTGGTGCCCTATTTAAAGTGAATGTGGTTGTCTCTAATGCCTAACCCATAAACTATCGTGGTAATTCGATAAGAAACGTCATGGTATGCATCATATCCAATAGGGTGCAGTTATGATGTTCGGACACACCATCACACTATGGTGTTCCAGGCTGTATCAGTTGTGAAACAATTTCCACAATGTCTTAATTCTGTGCCAAACTCGTAATTCAGATATTCATCTCTATGATCATATCATAGATATTTTATCCTCTTGTCACGACGATCTTTCAACTTCACCCTGAAATTACTTGAACCTTTCAATAATTCAGACTCGTGATTCATCAAGTAAATATACTCAACATCTACTCAAATCATCTGTGAAGTAAGAACATAACGATATCCACTATCACGCCTCAGCACTCATTGGACTGCACACATCAAAATGTATTACTTCCAACAAGTTGCTTTCTAGTTCCATTTTACTGAAAACGAGGCTTTCAGTCATCTTGCCCATGTGGTATGATTTGCATGTCTCAAGTGATTCAAAATCAAGTGAGTCCAAACAGTCCATTTGCATGGAGTTTCTTCATGCATATACACCAATAGACATGGTTCGCATGTCTCAAACTTTTCAAAATGAGTGAGCCCAAAGATCCATCAACATGGAGCTTCTTCATGCGTTTTATACCGATATGACTTACGTGGCAGTGCCACAAGTAGGTGGTACTATCATTCTTATATCTTTTGGCATGAACATGTGTATCACTACGATCGAGATTCAATAAACCATTCATTTTAGGTGCAAGACCATTGAAGGTATTATTCAAATAAACAGAGTAACCATTATTCTCCTTAAATGAATAACCGTATTGCGATAGACATAATCCAATCAGTGTCTATGCTCAACGCAAACACCAAATAACAATTATTTAGGTTTAACACCAATCTCGATGGTAGAGGGAGCGTGCGATGCTTGATCATATCAACATTGGAAACACTTCCAACACATATCGTCAGCTCACCTTTAGCTAGTCTCCGTTTATTCCGTAGCTTTTATTTCGAGTTACTAACACTTAGCAACCGAACCGGTATCTAATACCCTGGTGCTACTAGGAGTACTAGTAAAGTACACATCAACACAATGTATATCCAATATACTTCTATCGACCTTGCCAGCCTTCTATCTACCAAGTATCTAGGGTAATTCTGCTCCAGTGGCTGTTCCCCTTATTACAGAAGCACTTAGTCTCGGGTTTGGGTACAACTTTGGGTTTCTTCACTAGAGCAGCAGCTAATTTGCCGTTTCATGAAGTATCCCTTTTTGCCCTTGCCCTTCTTGAGACTGGTGGTTTCATCAACCATCAACAATTGATGCTCCTTCTTGATTTCTACTTTTGTGGTGTCAAACATCACGAATATCTCAAGGATCATCATATATGTCCCCGATACATTATAGTTCATCACGAAGCTCTAGCAGCTTGGTGGTAATGACTTCGGAGAAACATCACTATCTCATCTGGAAGATCAACTCCCACTTGATTCAAATGATTGTTGTACTCAGAAAATCTGAGCACAAGTTCAACAATTGAGCTTTTCTCCCTTAGTTTGCAGGCTAAGAAAATCGTCGGAGGTCTTATACCTCTTGACGTGGGCACGAGCCTGAAATCCCAATTTCAGCCCTCGAAACATCTCATATGTTTCGCGACGTTTCAAAACGTCTTCGGTGCCTCAACTCTAAACCATTTAACTGAACTATCATGTAGTTATCAAAAATGTGTATGTCAGATGTTCGCAACATCCACAAACGACGTTCGAGGTTCAGCACACCGAGAGGTGCATTAAGGACATAAGCCTTCTATGAAGCAATGAGGACAATCCTCAGTTACGGACCTAGTCCATAATTGCTACTATCAACTTTCAACTAAATTTTCTCTAGGAACATATCTAAACAGTAGAACTAAAGCGCGAGCTACGACATAATTTGCAAAATCCTTTTGACTATGTTCAGGATAAACAAGTTCATCTTATGAACTCCCACTCAGATAGACATCCCTCTAGTCATCTAAGTGATTACATGATCCGAGTCAACTAGGCCGTGTCCGATCATCACGTGAGACGGACTAGTCAACATCGGTGAACATCTTCATGTTGATCGTATCTTCTATACGACTCATGCTCGACCTTTCGGTCTTCTGTGTTCCGAGGCCATGTCTGTACATGCTAGGCTCGTCAAGTCAACCTAAGTGTTTCGCGTGTGTAAATCTGTCTTACACTCGTTGTATTCGAACGTAGAATCTATCACACCCGATCATCACATGGTGCTTCGAAACTACGAACTTCGCAACGGTGCACAGTTAGGGGGAACACTTTCTTGAATTTAATGAGGGATCATCTTATTTACTACCGTCGTTCTAAGCAAATAAGATGTATAAACATGATAAACATCACATGCAATCAAATAGTGACATGATATGGCCAATATCATATTGCTCCTTTTGATCTCCATCTTCGGGGCTCCATGATCATCATCGTCACCGGCATGACACCATGATCTCCATCATCATGATCTCCATCATCGTGTCTTCATGAAGTTGTCTCACTATTATTCTACTTCTACTACATGGCTAACGGTTAGCAATAAAGTAAAGTAATTACATGACGTTTATGTTGACACGTAGGTCATAAATAAATTAAGACAACTCCTATGGCTCCTGCCGGTTGTCATACTCATCGACATGCAAGTCGTGATTCCTATTACAAGAACATGATCAATCTCATACATCACATATATCATTCATCACATCCTTTTGGCCATATCACATCACATAGCATACCCTGCAAAAACAAGTTAGACGTCCTCTAATTGTTGTTTGCATGTTTTACGTGGCTGCTATGGGTTTCTAGCAAGAACGTTTCTTACCTACGCAAAGACCACAACGTGATATGCCAATTGCTATTTACCCTTCATAAGGACCCTGTTCATCGAATCCGATCCGACTAAAGTGGGAGAGACAGACACCCGCCAGCCACCTTATGCAACTAGTGCATGTTTGTCGGTGGAACCGGTCTCACGTAAGAGTACGTGTAAGGTTGGTCCGGGCCGCTTCATCCCACGATGCCGCCGAATCAAGATAAGACTAGTAACGGCAAGCATATTGAACAAAATCAACGCCCACAACTACTTTGTGTTCTACTCGTGCATAGAATCTACGCAATAGACCTAGCTCATGATGCCACTGTTGGGGACGTAGCAGAAATTCAAAATTTTCCTACGTGTCACCAAGATCTATCTATGGAGAAACCAGCAACGAGGGGAAGGAGAGTGCATCTACATACCCTTGTAGATCGCTAAGCGGAAGCGTCAAGTGAACGGGGTTGATGGAGTCGTACTCGTCGTGATCCAAATCACCGATGACCAAGTGCCAAACGGACGGCACCTCCGTGTTCAACACACGTACAGCCCGGTGACGTCTCCCACGGCTTGATCCAGCAAGGAAAGAGGGAGAGGTTGAGGAAGACTCTGTCCAGCAGCAGCACAACGGCGTGGTGGTGGTGGAGGAGCATGGCAATCCTGCAGGGCTTGCCAAGCACCACGGGAGAGGAGAAGTACTTGGGAGAAGGGGAGGGCTGCACCAGAACATTGGTATGGCTGCCCTCCCACCCCCCACATATATATAGGGGCAAGGGAGAGGGGGGGGGGCGCAGCCTTGGCCCTTCCTCCAAGGAAGGGTGCGGCTAGGAGGAGTCCCTCCTCCCCAAGGCACCTCGGAGGTGCCTTCCCTTTAGGACTCTTCCTTTCTTATCTCTTGGCGCATGGGCCTCTTGGGGCTGGTAGGCCAAGGCGCACACCCCTACAGCCCATGTGCCCCCTGGGGCAGGTGGCCCCACCCGGTGGACCCCCGGGACCCTTCCGGTGGTCCCGGTACAATACCGGTGACCCCGAAACTTGTCCGGTGACCAAAACAGGACTTCCCATATATAAATCTTTACCTCCGGACCATTCCGGAACTCCTCGTGACGTCCGGGATCTCATCCGGGACTCCGAACAACATTCGGTAACCACATACAAACTTCCTTTATAACCCTAGCGTCATCGAACCTTAAGTGTGTAGACCCTACGGGTTCGGGAGACATGCAGACATGACCGAGACGTTCTCCGGTCAATAACCAATAGCGGGATCTGGATACCCATGTTGGCTCCCACATGTTCCACGATGATCTCATCGGATGAACCACGATGTCAAGGACTTAATCAATCCCGTATACAATTCCCTTTGTCTATCGGTACGATACTTGCCCGAGATTCGATCGTCGGTATCCCGATACCTTGTTCAATCTCGTTACCGGCAAGTCTCTTTACTCGTTCGTAACACATCATCTCGTGATCAACTCCTTGATCACATTGTGCACATTATGATGATGTCCTACCGAGTGGGCCCAGAGATACCTCTCCGTCACACGGAGTGACAAATCCCAGTCTCGATTCGTGCCAACCCAACAGACACTTTCGGAGATACCTGTAGTGTACCTTTATAGCCACCCAGTTACGTTGTGACGTTTGGCACACCCAAAGCACTCCTACGGTATCCGGGAGTTGCACAATCTCATGGTCTAAGGAAATGATACTTGACATTAGAAAAGCTTTAGCATACGAACTACATGATCTTGTGCTAGTGCTTAGGATTGGGTCTTGTCCATCACATCATTCTCCTAATGATGTGATCCCGTTATCAACGACATCCAATGTCCATGGTCAGGAAACCGTAACCATCTATTGATCAACGAGCTAGTCAACTAGAGGCTTACTAGGGACATGGTGTTGTCTATGTATCCACACATGTATCTGAGTTTCCTATCAATACAATTATAGCATGGATAATAAACGATTATCATGAACAAGGAAATATAATAATAATCAATTTATTATTGCCTCTAGGGCATATTTCCAACAAGTTTTTCGATCGGTTTTTCGTTTTCGTGTTAGTTTAATTAGTAAACGTTCACTGGTTACATCGTTTTAATGAACATTTTTCGTTCGTTAGTCTCTATTAGCAGACGTTCGTCTGATAGATTTTTCTTTTTAATTTATTTTCGGCCAGGGACCTATCCGCGAATAGCTTTCTTATAGATTAGTCCCTCATCTTCAAACCTTCACTACTTTTTGCTCATTTGTCCAAATCTAGTGAAACTAACGCCAAAATCTTCTTCTTGTTCCCCTCTTTCCAGATAATCAACTTGAACATGATTTTGAAAAACTTAAAATTTGGTTTCAAGCAGATTTGAATTCGAACTTCTTTTGACCGTAGTTTGAGTTTCATATCTCCGATTTGATTGACTCTTTTTGCTAATCGAAGCTCTTCTCTTGAACTTTCAGTTTAGATCTTTTCTTTTGGGTTTTACCTTTGCATCTTATGCTTGAGTGCTTATGTATGCTATTGTTTGTTCATGATAGAGTTTCCGGAGTGCGAGGCTTGCTACTACGAATCACTAGGGTTTTTCGATCGTCAACAAGGCAAGTAACACTTTGATCATATCCCTTTATTACCCATTTTTATGCATTACTTTCAACCCTCAAACATTGCATGAGTAGGATTGATAACATGTGGGTATTTGGGAGGTAGTTGATGAGGTAGGAACCTATTGCCTTTTATTCAAACCCTGGGTGTTATTACGTTATGCTTACACTGCTATGCTATGCTCGTAGACGTGGTTTGGTTTTGAGAGAATTCATGAAAGTTTTGAGAGTTATTGTTATCTAAGGTTTAACTTAAGGTGGCTACTTTAATACACATCTGGGTGGATTGGTTGTGGGCACCTGGGAATCCAATGTTGTCCAAGGAGATCCCGGGGAATCAGTGTGATCATCCTAGGTTTGCCACCCAGGCTCAAAGGGATCATAAGATTTTTCATGCTGGAAACTTCCGTGTGCGGCCACAAGCCATTATGGCCTCTGGCATAGTTGAGTATATTGTTTGACCTCTTTCAGTGGTAGACTAGCAGATGTAGGGGATGTAGGTGGTACGGTCTACCCGTCGTAAAGAGTTAATGCTTCTGAAATACTGTGTATCGGTCATCCGTTTCTCAAACATCATGTAGTGCGAGAAATTCAACGGAGGAGATCGAGTCTTGTGGGGAAAAGTGAGCAAACCTCTGCAGAGTGTACAAACTAATCATGATTAGTCGTGTCCCCGGTTATGGACATCCTGAGTATCTGGTACTTGAATTATTATGTTGATCTCATCACTCTACTTAATTAATTTGTCGGGTTATTAAACTTTTAATTGGGATTGAGTTGGGGTTACCTTCTCAATGTTTTCAACAAAATTTGTAGTTAAAAAATATTCCTTTGTTGTAGGGAAAAAATAGCTTTATGCAAATGATAACCTTAGAGCCTCCACCAGCCATATATGCATGTAGTGATAGTTGTTATTTGTGCATTGCTCTATAGTGTTATCTTGCCAGCATATTCCATGTGCTGACCTACACAGGATGCAACATATTATGTTGCAGAATTTTCAGACGAAGAGTAAGGTGCGCTAGGTCGTTGTCATGCACTCAGTTTTGCCGTGGAGTTGGATGGACTCTTCTACCTTCGAAGCTTTCGCTGTTATCTTATTTAGATGGCCTTTAGCCATATTAATGTAATAAGTTCTCTCTTGAGACATTCGATATAATAAGTGTGTGATTGAACTCTGTTATAAATCCTCGAGTACTGTGTGTGTCAGCAATACTGATTCAGGGATGACACTTAAGCACAGAGACTTGACCGTGTGAGGTCGGGTGGCGATCTCCTACCCTCTTCGGCATGGTGGGCAGCGGATCTGAGTCCTACACCTCTAGATCACTTGACCCCGAGATCATCCCACGCATGTGGAGATGACCGTCCGCCTTGTGCTTCGCCGCTCCCGGGAGGAGGCCGCCCGACGGCAGCGCTCGAACTCCTTCCGTCGGGAATCCACCGTGTCCGCCCAAATGACGCATGGATCCAGCGCGAGGTTTGTTGCCGCTTCCTCACAGGAGGCAATGTGGTCCATCTGGCGTCCAAATCCGCCGGGATGTGCAACCACTTTGTTGGCATGCCGAGGCAGAGGTGAACGCATGAGCATCCGCTCACACAAATATGGCGTGGCGTGTTCGCCATGCAAGGCAGCGGGCGCATGAGGTGGCGGCAGCCCTCACGGCGGTGGACGTTGGCAAGGCGAAGTCGCATTCTCCGGTGCCCCATGTGGTGCACGGCCCACCCCGGACGCCGCAACCACATCATGGTGGACGTCGCCGACTCCTCCCAAGACAGATCCATCATTGTTCTCACGTCCACCGACACCGTGAAGGTTCCGGACTTTGACGAGGGAGAGTAGGGCGTGGGAGAAGGCAACGCCTTGAGTCCCGTGAGCCGGTCCGTGTCCCATATCCTACTCTACCTTGACGACCACTGGACCAACACTCTTGAGGGGCATGGCGGAGCCGGATGAGCTCCGCTTAGATTAGGTGGTAGTTTGAAGATGGTGTTTGTGGTTATGGAATCGTATTTTGTGTGTTGTCTGGTCACTGTCCGTGGATGGGCGCCAGGGCGCATCCACGGGCGTTTGGGGACATGATTCTGGTACTTGTGGTTAGTCCTGGCCATGGGCAGCCCGGCCCGGACGGCCCGACCCGACCTTGCCCACAGGCCGTGCCTGGGCCTAGATTTTGAGCCGGACGGCCGGGCCGGGCCCGGGCCCATCGTATTTGCCATTTAAGGAAGAGGCCCGGCCTGAGACCCGACGAGCTTTTAGGCCAAATCCACCGTGCTACCCCAAACGAACGTCTGTTTTGCCCGGATTATGTCTGTTTGGGTAGGGCAATGGGGTCGTGTCCGGACATGTCCTGGGATGCGGTGGCCATGCGCCCAACGCGTGGACGCATCCCGGCCGCATCCTGTCCGCGTACTTTTTTCTTTGCAAGCCCTTAAACTTTTTTTCATCATTCATTCTTGGTACATGGGAATACATCACCAAATTTTGACTAGAAAAGTAAGACCAAAGAAAACAAGAACCACAAGAATACATTTTAGAAGATATCCAACTTCCATAACTGCTCCTGTAAGTTGGATTAGTGCCTTCTCGATGAATTCATTGTTGATCTATGGAGGAGCCGCCTCCATCTTGCGTGTTTCTTTCTTCTTCGAGTCTAAAGAAGTAGAGGTTGCTTCCTCGCATCTAGTCTCGTGTCTAGCCTTTAATATAGCGACAAGTACACTTGTCTCATCTACAGCCTCTATGCTAGCTAAAAGTGCACGAACATCTACTAAATTACGCTCTATCAATATATCGATGTACTCTTCTTCCAAATACCAAAACTTGCATCCATTCTACACAATTTTTTTTGAAGTTAGCACAACTAGTCAAATCTAGAGCACAAACCAAAGCTAAAGTTAGCACATACCCCATTGTTTAAGCACTTGATGAACACCCATCCGGGATGTTCCGGCGTTGTAGACACGCGGCGCACGACCATCTTTAGGCAGTGGTCGTACTTAATGAGCGACAACGGTGCGTCGACGAGCTTTTGGGCTAGCACCGAGCCCGGCCGACCGCCATTCAGGTATCTGCCGGCAGACCACCGACGGTGTAGATCCGACCGGCTAGAGGACGAGCCACTGCCTGCATGTGGCCTTGCGACCCTGCCAGGGCCTTCCGGCCCGGTGCCGACCAGTCCATGGCGCGGCGCGGCCTCCCACAGCCTGGCGAGCTCAAAATCGACCGGATCCGCCCCAAATCCGGCCGTCGGACGCGCAAATCAGGTGGCCGTGGTTGGTAAGCTCGGGGACGCCGAGGGGAAGGGGCTGGGCGACCGCGCGTCCGAGCTGCACAACTACAATGGTAGCAGCGGCGACGGAGGCGGCGAGAGAAAAGTAGGGAAGAGTGGAGAAGAATGAAGGGCGTGCAGTCGCAGGGAAGGAGAGGGGCGGATAGAAAAAGGCGCCCATGTGCCACCGACGCGCGGGCCAGGGGAGGACACGCGCAGACGGCCCGCGCGTCCACGTGCTGTCCGTTTCACCCCAAAAGTGGCGCAAACTTGGGCCGGGGATGGATCGAAAGAAGACAGAAAACGGACAAAAGTCCGTTTGCGTCCGCGCGCCTGGGCCGTCTGGTTCGTTCGTTTTACCTCAAACGGACGCGCGTGGACAGGATGGGTCGCGCGGTGGAGTTGGTCTTAGCGTGTTGGGCCGGGCTCAGGCCCAACGGCCGAGCCGGATCGGGCTCGGGTCTAGGTTTTTTTTTGTCGGGCTTTGGCAGGCCCGGACCGACTGATGGCCAGCTATACTTGTGGTTGTAGATGTTCACGGTTGAAAAACACTTTTATCTACCGATAGAAAACCACAGATTTCAGGCTCCATCTCGGGTAGACCAAACAGGCCCACGCGCCTCGGGCAAACAGTGGCATCACAAAATTGTCCAACCAAACCCCCCCTCCCCTTTTTCCTGTTCCCCTCCCTCCTTATTTGAATCACCCACACACCCACACTGACACTGCCCCACGCCCCCACCCACCGTACGCAAGCGCAGCACCGCACCACCCCACTCTCCTCGCTCTCCCCGAAGCACGCCGCCTCGCTTTACTCGCAGCGCCGCCACCGCCGAGAAGCCCCTCCGTACCCCTAGGGTTGCTCCCGCTCAGCGCGGCGATGGAGGGCGAGGGACAGGGCGCCGCGGCCCCGCCGGCGGCGGCGGCGGCGGCGGCCGCGGAGGTGAGCAACCCGAGGTGCTACTTCGACGTCAGCATCGGCGGCGAGATGGAGGGCCGGATCGTGATGGATCTCTACGCCTCCGTGGTGCCGCGCACGGCCGAGAACTTCCGCGCGCTCTGCACCGGGGAGAAGGGCGTCAGCGCCGCCACCGGCGCGCGGCTCCACTACAAGGTTTATCCCGGGTGGCCCTCCCCCTCTGTGCGGTCGTGCACTCGTGCTACAGTACCTGGCAGTAGTATTAGATTTTCGGGTTCCGGTTGTGTTTGGTGCGGCCGAGTTTAGTGGGGCGGGTGTTTGAGCGAGGACCCCCCCCTTCCTATTAGTTCGATTTCGAACACTGTCAAATGTGCGTTTTGCGCATAGTCGAATAGATTGTTGGGCATCAGGTAACACGGTTCTCGGTTCAGTGATTTAGGGTTGGATAGTTTAATTGCGCGAACTGTGATTCTGTCTATGGCTGGCGATTTATCAGCCAAACATGAGTCCTTGCAGGCCTTTCTGCTTTGATTGGGCGATTTTGTTTTTGCTGTCTTTGTTACTGCTACAGCTTTCTTCAGTGTGCATAATAGTGCCTGTAACTTTCCGATTAGTCCTGTTGCTTTTAAACTGTACATTACACTTGCTTTGGCATACTACTGGTAATAATGCTTCATGTACTAGTGCCTACCACTAGTGCTGGTACAATATGGCCAACACTTGCTTCTGTTTCTGCCTTTCTGGTCTCTTGAAGCACTTGCTGAGAATTGGAAGCACCATAGTTTGTAGGAAAACTGATACTTTTGTTTTTTGGCCAACTGGGTGTATGGTTGGCAATAGAATAGTGGACTATGAAAAGGGATTCTGGTATGGTTAAACAGGGTTTTATGTGGTCATATGGACTTCATTAGGTAGAGAAAGTACCTTGTGATTTTTCTAGTTTTGAACATATGTCAAGTCTCACCAACTGCATATATGGTCTCAGCCTCTGGCAATTTTTTCTTGGCACAATTTGGTTGTAGCTTATCCTTGAAGCAGGATCTGTCAGAACCAAGTAGACCTAGCTCTGCATTAGTTGTTTTGTGCTTCAAGTGTCCCAGTCAAGGACAAACTGAGTGGTTGCAAAATAATATTATGTGGTCAATGTGGATTTACTATTTTCTGGTGATAGTTCTGAACTGGTAAATAAGTTAACATGCTTAAGTGAGACTTGGCATTTTAACCATGAATTGGGATGATAATGTGGCAGAAGCACATAAGTGGAGCCCCTGTTCAAGAATTCATCCGATTAACCAGTTAACTTGCCGATTAATCCCTACTCATAGGGTCCCCGAGTAGCCGATTACCCGATAAATCGTCGATTAATTGATTAAATGGCCGATTAACTTGCCGATTATCCTATTAATCCCCTACTCACCAGCCCACCGAGCAGCTACCAGTTAACGATTTCCTCAACATTGAGTGGAGCAGAGCATTATTGAAGTAGTGATAAGTCTCCCACTTAACTGTTGGAGCGATAGAGATCCAACTTTGGATAACGGCACTTTTGTACCGTTTGCTTCATAGTGGCAGAGACTAACACATGTTTGCTATCCTCTATTGCCCATTTTCTTTCGTAGACGGAAGGCAAGATTGCCCCGCTTTCATTTGCAGCCACCAAATTGCTTTCCATTTTCTAGTAAGAGAATCGTGGTGATTTTGATGTTTAACTGCACAGAGTTAGCATTATCCATAATCTTTTCTTTTCTGAAAGAATGACCAAGACAAGCATTTTTTATATGAAGTTATGAACTAGAGTTGGTTATTCTTTATGGTAATAATGATTTTTTCCTTTGGGGACCACTGCAGGATACCTTTTACTTCTGTGAAGTATGGGATCTTTAACCCTTCAACTACTTATTTTTTTGGGTAACTTTTACTCTTCAGGGCTCATCTTTTCATCGTATCATCAAGGGTTTTATGGTGCAAGGTGGAGATATAACTGCTGGTGATGGGACTGGGGGCGAGTCAATATATGGATTGAATTTTGAGGATGAGAATTTTGTTTTGAAGCATGAGAGGAAAGGGATGTTATCAATGGCGAATTCTGGTCCCAACACAAATGGATCTCAGTTTTTCATCACTACCACCCGAACACCACACCTTGATGGGAAACATGTTGTCTTCGGGAGGGTTGTAAAAGGGATGGGAGTGGTTCGTGCAATGGAGCATGTTTGTGCTGGAGAAGCTGACCTTCCAACTGATGATATTGTTATTGTTGATTGTGGGGAACTGCCAGAAGGTTCAACTGAAGGAGTTGCAAATTTCTTCAAAGATGGTGACATGTATCCTGATTGGCCTATTGACCTCGATGAAAAGCCTGCAGACGTTTTGTGGTGGATTAATGCCGTTGATTCTGCAAAGTCTTTCGGGAATGAAAATTTTAAGGTTCGCGTTGCTCAATGGACAGCACTTCCTGTTCATATTTTTGCTAGTCTTATTTGGTTCAGTTGAGGAAGTTTTCATTGTCGTTGCATGTAATGCATTAATAACATGTATTGCCCAATTCTTTGGCTAAAGCGTAGATGCACTAATAAACTGGGTAAACATAGCATGTTAAATTTTAAAAATACTACACCTAACTTGATTCCTGTTTGGAACTTACAACTGAAGTTTCTGCCTCTCTACAGAAACATGATTACAAGGCTGCACTCAGAAAGTACAGAAAAGCTATGCGGTATTTAGATATTTGCTGGGAGAAAGAAGAGATAGATCAAGGTAGCTGTTCTTTTGTTTCTTATTGCTGTTTACTTTTGTTAAGGTGCTTATGGAAAGAGGTGCATTTTACTTGCTAATCGTAACAACCTATTAATGTGCAGAGAACAGCTCAGCACTGCGGAAAACAAAGTCAATTATACTCACAAATAGTTCTGTAAGTTCAACTTTCTGCCACTTGTTCATGGACAGATCACAAATGCATGCCCTCTATATTACTACATTTAGAGAAATTCTATTTGGTACATCTTTGTGTTTTCTATGTGAAATAGAGTTTTTTTTTCCTTGTAAAATCATTGTTTTTTCCTGGTATATGGAAGTCACCTGTAACTTCTTCAGGCATGCAAACTGAAGCTGGGAGATGTGGAGGGTGCTTTGTTAGATGCAGACTTTGCACTGCGTGAAACAGAGGGCAACGCAAAAGCTTTTTTCCGTCAAGGACAGGTCAGTGTTAAACTTCCATGTAATATACTACTATCCACGGACCAAATGTTGTGGAAATTATATGCACTACAAACATGTTTTGACAAAACTATGACCAGCGCAGTTTACCTTCCCTGTGTTACACTTGTACACTCAAACTACTTGCATTTATGTGAAATCAAACTGGCTTATTTGCATGTGTTTATCGTTGAGTACATCTTACTTTATATGTTGGACATGAAGATGTGCACTTCCGTCAAATTGAAGATTTGCATCTGTGCCACTTGAGCATCATTTTATGTGTATGCGTACTACATTCTAAAACTTACATTCTTGCTAACCGTGGTGCAATATTATTTTTAATCCTTGTCGTGTTGGTGCTGGGAATATTAATTCTTAGCGCCTTCTCATCAGCTTCAAACTTGGCTTGTCAATAATAAGGTATTGGAATGCAGGCACGCATGACACTCAAGAATATTGATGCTGCAGTTGAGAGCTTCCAGCGTGCGTTGGAGTTGGAGCCAAACGATGGTTTGTATATCTTATTGCCCCCTCATTGACTATTAGTACATTTCCCCCATTTGCAGCTAAGAATGTTGGTTTTTGTATTTCTGATCCTCAGGAGGAATCAAACGGGAGCTGGCTGCTGCAAAGAAGAAGGTTAGTTCATTGTGGTTATGAATTTTGGGACTAGTGATTGTTCGTACAAGATGTTGCTGACTTGTCATCTGTGATTACCCCAGGTTACTGACAGACGCAATCTGGAGCGGAAGGCATTTTCCAAGATGTTCGAGACGTCAGGAAGTTCAGAGAAAAGTGATGGAGTATTGGCAGCAAGTTCAGAGAAAAGTGACGAAGTACTTTCCTAATACCATATTCATCACCATTTAAATTCTTTGGTTTGGACCTTTGGGCACAGAAACAATAGATAATGAACTATTTGGCCGCCAAATGCTGATGTTGTGAAACACGGGCCAGACCAGATCCTTTCCTTTTCTGCGTAACTGATGGTCTTTTTTGTCGTTGTTGTAGGATAAAAACTGATGCCTCAAGCAAGCGCCTTTCCATTGTTTCGTCTGTCACACATGCTGGGAGCTGCCCTGTGAAAAACTTCAGGTTGTTCTTAGAACCTACTGCAATTATTTCGCCGGGCTTGTAGTTTGTCTATGCGTTTTGACTTGATGCTTTATTCTTTGCAGTTATACTGATGGAGTTTGGACGGGAGAAATAACTCCCAGTGGATGGCTGAAAACAGTGGGGGCACCTGAACCTTTTGTGTTAGTATAGAAGTGGTAGCAATGCTGTCGAAAGAAATGTTTTTCATTGACTTGAACTCTTGGATATCTCGACAACTTCTGGCAAAACACATTTTGCGAGAATTGATGAAACATTGTTGATGACATCACATGTCTTTTTACGTTCCATTTGCGTATCTTTGCACTTGGCCCATGCATTTGGAGCCCCCAATAACCCTGCCAAAACCACCCAGTTGAATGGTCCCAGATAGGAATGACAGATAGGAATGACCCATGATGAATTCGACAACCAGAGGTGCCAAAACCACCCATTTGCACTTGACATTGTTGACGACAGCTATCTACACTGCATAGTTCAGATAGGAATGACCCATGACGAATTCGACAACCAGAGGTGCCACAACGTTCAGGATTCATTCTAGAAAATAATTGGCCATTGTCGTAAATCTATGCAGATGAATTTGAAGTACCCAATCTAAACAAGAAAGTACTCAATCCAAACAAGTTAGTTATGCCCATATGCGATGCATCACCTTTTCAAGAACCGGATGGAGTACATAAAATCATGGCAGGTGGCGATTTTTTTGAGCTAGTTCGTGCAGCAGGTCACGATATTTCTGTTCATTGGTTAAAACTTCGAACATACGTACGTAACCAGACCATGTAACCACACAATTCAAAATTCCCACAAAAATGGAACCAGAAGCAGACATAACCGTGGCAGCCCAGTTCTATGAACCCAAACACAACATATATTCTTCCAAGACATCCTCGGACAGGCAAACTTTACACACGGTAGGCTATCTATGTTCTCTACGCATTGTAGTTGTCCAAGCCCAGGTCTCTCAAGGCATCTGTGGCGGCAGCTTTGCAGCTTCCATGTATTGCCTTGGCTTTCCTGATAAGCTTCTCCACGCCTTCGTTAAGCAAGATCGTCCTGTGGTGGTAAAAACAAGTGTTGAGAAGAAAGTATAAGCATGAGCACATCACATTGGGAATAAAGACCAGCTGCAGCAGTAGATTTCGGAGAGATGTGACTTCTACATCGTACCTGTTTTCAGGGTTTCTGACCACGAGATTGCGAATCATAAGGCATGCTTGCTTCTGAGTCAGCGCGGAGGAGGGGAACTTTTGCATTGTCTGTATGGCCAGAGTGCCATAGCCTAGCGCGACTGCACGGGCTGCATGGTCTGGTGACCGCAATGTAAGGACTTGCACGATAGACATTACCTACACATTCAGTTAGTTCGTTACAGGATATGGAAATGGCTCATAGAGTATACAGATTCTTCAGCATTGCACATCTGTGGTTATTACCTCCTGTATTACTGACGGGTCTTCAGAAAATCTAGACGCTAACTTCAAGAACTTGTCAAAACCATCTTGCTGAATGATATTGGCCTTGTTTGCATCACTTCCAGCCAGCTTCAAGAAGAATGTGATGTAAGTTTGATTTAATCAAAGTAGGATTGTTCTCATACAAAAAGAAGGGATTCCTGTGGTACAGTGATGTTGCAGTGTTGTGCCATACTACCATACCTTAGACAGCAAAGAGCAGCAAGATTTTGCTATAACCTTGTTCTTTTGTACGCCAGCCTCATCGATGCACTTAAGAAGCACATCAATCCCACCATTTTCAGATATGGACCGGCATATTTCTTCCTGTGGTACACAAGAACTAAAGATGGTGATGTTCTCATAAGCATTCAGGGTAAATGACTTTTATTTATTTATTATCACAATTCCATATAGGCATATAGGAAATAAGTTTTTGATACACAGGACCAAAAGTAAAAGGAAGCAATAACATGTCAGGAAATTTTATGAACATCAAGCTTTATGTTCGCTAGTTGCCTGCAATTCATATTCTATTGGCCAGATAAAGTTTATAAACATAGTAAAAATTGCCCCAGAAAAAATGGAGCCTTGCTGCTGCGGAAATTGAAAGTTGAAACCATAACATAAAACTGTTTAACTATCATTTATGGGATATGTATATATCGTAGTTTATTCTTACATTAACAGCAATTGCCTTCAAAGCAGCACAAGCTGATGGCAAGCTGGATGGAGCAACTTGCTCGCGGAGTGCGATGACAAGAACTTCTGCGACGCCAATTTCTGAAAATTTCCTGGAATATCCATATACCTGCACCACAAGCCTGTCAATTTCATCTCTTTGGATCCAACATTCATTTGTAAATTACAGTGTCAACTTACAAGCAAGAGTGCAAGATGTACATGTGCCGATGACAATGAGAAACCAGAATGTTCAAAACATGAAACCATGTGATACCAAGTTGCCTTTTTTTTTTACATTCTATCTAGTATCTAATAGTCACAAGAAGTTCATGTCAATATTTTTATGCGGATGTGAAATCTAACTACATTCAGATGTGCACCGTTACTTCTACATCATGCTAGATTGCAGTTAATATATAACTATGAAATTTCTGTTTTAACACCTAATTTAGCTTCCTATGCATCTCATACAGACAGCACCTTACTATAACTCAATCTAATTTCCCCATATGGATTTATCTCTGGTAAACTAATTTCATGATTGTCATATTCAAACCGAGTAATAAATATGCAAATCAAAGTGATGCACTTGCTAATGTAAAATTAAAATTATATCAAATCTTCACATGATTCTACAAGCATATAGGACATACTTGAGAAGCCACCACTCGGTTATCGTCGGGTGTCAACAGAACACGTATGGCATCATACACGCTTTGCACTTTACTATTTGATTTGTTCCTCATAACCTCCAGAATGAGTTCATCGACCTTCAAGTCCATAAAGGCGTCTTTCACAACTTCATTGCCAGCAGATGCCGCTGCCACGACACTAAAACCACCATCGAGTATATCTGAATTTTCCAGGGCTCCTTTCAAGATATCCATGACAATTTTGGGCCCTTGGCTTTGCCTGAACTTTTCAGTGCTCCCAACATCTGCAGATTGAGTTCATCCCCAAATGTCAGAAAACGACCA
Organism: Triticum urartu; assembly: GCF_003073215.2. Classification (NCBI taxonomy): domain Eukaryota; kingdom Viridiplantae; phylum Streptophyta; class Magnoliopsida; order Poales; family Poaceae; genus Triticum; species Triticum urartu. The sequence goes on along the minus strand of NC_053027.1, from coordinate 512,318,617 downwards.
GATAATGCTGTTCTGGTAGATAAAAAATTATATGGAGAAAATTAAAACCCTCACATCTATCCTTTGTGGAACGTAAAATCAATAGAACATCCTCCTATCCAAGAACATTCGCGAAGACAGCAACATACCACGGATCAGGGAGCTCAGCGCCTTCAAGCCCGAAGCAAGCAGCCCCTCCTGCATAACCCCAGCCGAAGCGCACAGGGCGACGAGCGCCTCCACGCCACCGTTCCGTGCCGCCACGGCCGCATTCTCCGCCCCCTCGCCGGTGCACAGCTCGAGCAACTCGTCGAGCAAAGAGACCAGCCTGTCAAGATCCTCCCCCGACCTACCACTGGCAGAGGCCTTCAGTTCGTCCAGCACCCGCATCACCGGGTTCACCTCCTCCGCCACGGCGTCCCCAGGCACGCGCCTGATGATCCCTGCAGGAGGTGGCGAGAGGTTCAGTCCGCCGCGTGGTCACGCGAGTAAGAAAGATCAGAGATCTGAAGCCCTGGAGAGGACGGGGGGTGGGTCCGTGGGTACCGGAGAGGTTGGCGCCCTGGAGGGTGAGGGCGTCGACGGCGTCGGCGAGGGCCTCGTCGGGGTCCATTCCGAGGTCCTCCATGTTCTCCCGGACCATGTCATCGAAGGCCTCCTGCGAGATCGCGATCGCCATGTTCTTGCTCTAGGGCGCCGAGCGACGGAGTGAATAGAACGAAGAAGGGGAGAAGCCTTTGGTGGGTTTCCGTTTCCCCCCTTTCGCGACGTGCGGCAGGGGGCGGTTTCAATTTCGAATTTCAAACGATGCTCAAACAGAACGATGCAAGATTAGACCATCTCCAGTAGATGATGTATATTTGGAGATATAAAAGTAGGTGTTGCATAATTTACATAAAAAATGATTTTTACATTCCAACAGATGATGTAAAACTTGTTCGGCGGCATGGCGGCGACGGATCGAGACGATCGGCAGCGGCCGAGCTTGAGGACGCAATGGGGCGGCGGTCGAGCTTGATGACGAGCGGCGGTCGAACTTGAGGACGAGCAGCAAGGCGGCGGGCGAGCTTCAAATGGCGCGGCGGGCGGCAGCGGTGGGGCGACGAAACGACGGTGATTTAGAGGTGTTAGGCGGCAGATCCGGCGGCGAGGTGTAGCGGGCTAGCAACGGATCGAGGTAGGCGTCCAGTGGGGGAGGGGAGGGGAAGTTTCAAAGCGGTTGGGTTGCCGCGCGGCTTGTCGTTTTGCATCTGGGTTACATCTCCGGCTAAGGATGGCATTGGCCCGGGTTTGGATTGGATTGAACAATATAAAATCCATATTCATATCCATGAGGACGGTTTTTGCCCGTCCATGAAAAAAATCCACGGGTGTAAAACTATCTCCATGTCTAGACCCGATGGATATCCATACCCACTGGATATCCATCGGGTCCTCTCGAGACATATAAATAAGACATAACACAATGTTAACATAAACTCTTCCATTCTTCGCCTCGTGGCAGGTTAGGCTTCACTTTTGGTAAATCAACGTCCACTAACAACCTAAGATCATGTAGTATTTTTCTAACAGATGAGAATGTCGAGTCATTTAACAAGGAGATAAAAATATTGAAGTATGTTACAGAGGGGATTGAATGTCAACTAATAAAAAATATGACGGGGATTGTGTAATTTCTTTTACATGTTTTAGATAACAAAGTGTAAAATTGCAGTGGGACATGTGACTGTGGGGGTAGGGATAGCTGATTTCTGCCCATTAAATCATACTATCGGGCCGGGTTTGGGTATACCCACGGGTACAAGATTATCCATGCCCTACCCACGAGCAATGGGGGCGGGTTTGGGCGCCGCCCATGGACATAAAAGCATATCCAAACCCTATCCATTCGGGTCGGATATCGATGGATATCCATGCCCATGGGTAAAATTGCCATCCTTATCTCTGGCTGTTGGAGGTGTAAATTTGCATCTTTAAGTATTGTATTTTACATCACTTGGAGCAGGTGATGTAATTTTTTACATCTACGTCATCTGTTGGAGGTGTGGTTTAGACCTCAGAGATGTAAAAATTAGTTGTTTTTACATCTGCATCATCTATTGAAGATGCTCTTAAAACATAATAGAAGACCAGAACTGCAGGCACCCGACCATCGTAATAATAAAGCAACCACATCATTCTGGATGGCCACCAACAGTGGAATGACGCTGGGTGGAAGAGGAGGTGCAGGGAATAATCTTGGGGCGTGTTTGGTTACCGGCGCCATTTTTTTCCTCTTTGCATATGTGTTTTAGATGAGACCGACTGAGGTAAAACACACCAAAAACCAGTTTCTGCACATAATTAGGTTGCCCGCATTTAAGTTGGCTGCATGAGGGAACCAATATAGACCTGCCGTTTTGTTACATGCGTTGCACTGGGCGCACAAACTACATGATATTTGATTGCAAGCTGCATAAGGTGCTACTACCACTTCTCACTAGTGGTGACCTTACCATTCATGATCTGAAGATAGTTTCAGTCCTAGGTAGGCACAAATCGTAGTTTATCATAGCTACTAACAAATATCAGTACAAATATAACAACCAAATGGCTCAATAGGGGAAAGTTCATTGATGCCGAACTTGTTGGAAGTCCATCCTCGTCCTCTTCTTATTCTGTTGATGTTGTTTCTTCTTCTTCTTCTTCTTCTTCTTCTTCTTCTTCTCTTCTTCTTCTTCTCTTCTGCTATTGCTCTTCTTCAGATCCTTGTCTGACCTTGGTTATCCCATATTGCATGTACGCACTTCATCCTTTTGTTCTTTCAGGCTTCATTGTCAAATGCCACCACACCATGGCCAGAGCTGACAACATCATCATGCTCACCTCTTCCTCCCACGACACTAGTTCATCACAACCCCATTGTAGGATCCAGTTATGCAGAATGCAACAAGTAAGAACAAGCTTAACCTAGGTGGGGAAAGTGTGGAATGGGTTCTGATCCAAGATCTTAAACCTATTCTTCAGAGCTCCAAATGCCCTCTCAGCCGTAACTCTAAGGCTGGAGTGTCTAGGATTAAATAGTTCGCGTGGAGTCCTAGGATAGTTCCTACTAGCGAACTCGTTCAGATGATACCTGTTTTCTTGAAGGGTGGAAGTGTTGGGGAACGTAGATGCAATTTCAAATTTTTTCCTACAATCACGCAAGATTTATCTAGGAGATGCATAACAACGAGAGGGGGAGAATGTGTTCATGTACCCTCGTAGACCGAAAGCGGAAGTGTTAGGTTAACGCGGATGATGTAGTCGAATGTCTTCGCGATCCAACCGATCAAGTACCGGACGTACGACACCTCCGAGTTCAGCACACGTTCAGCTCGATGACGTCCCTCGAACTCTTGATACAACAGAGGGTCGAGGGAAAGTTTTGTCAGCACGACGGCGTGACGGTGATGGTAATGTGATCCGCGCAGAGCTTCACCTAATCACTACGTGAATATGACCGCAGGAGTAAACCGTGGAGAGAGACGCCGCACACGGCTTGGAACAATTGGTGTGTCTCCAAGGGGTGCCCTGCCCACGTATATAAAGGAGGGAGAGGAGGAGGCCAGCCACCAGGGGGCGTGCCAAGAGGGGGGAGTCCTACTATGACTCCAATCCTAGTAGGATTCGCCCCCTTTTTTCCTTCTCATGGAGGTGGAAAGAGGGAAGGAGAGGGAGAGGGGGAAAGGAAAGGGGGGCCACGCCCCCTTCCCCTTGTCCAATTCGGACAGCCCATGGGGGGAGGGGGCACCACCCCTTGTGGGCTCCCCTCTCTCTCTCCCCTATGGCCCATGTTGGCCCATTACTTCCCCGGGGTTCCGGTAACCCCTCACTAGTAGGAAAATGCCTATACACCGGAGCTTAGTAGTATCCCTTTTTATAAGAAACCGTTGCTACTCTTATCAGTAGCGCTTGTAAATGACAAGCGCTGCTACTATGCACTTACCAATAGCGCTGTGTTCATAAAACACACTGCTACTACAACTGCCAGACCATTGCCGGCATGCCAGGCTTAGTAGTAGCACTTTTATGTAGAAAGTGCTACTACTATTGAACGTAGCAGTAGCGCTTTCTACATACAAGCGCCACTACTACGGGCTCCTTATCCACACCCACGGCCCATGCTCGACCTCACCCCCCTCACACACTCCACTCGCGCGCCTCCGCCGCACGCTGTCGCTGCCGCCCTCCCCCGCGCGCCGCCGTCCCCGCGCCGGTCTTCTCCTGCCGATCGCCCTCGCCCGCGCCGGCTCTCCTCCCCCGTCGGCCACCCTCCCCCGAGCCGGCCTCCTCCTGTAACATCCCAAAATTTCAATTTGGAATGTTATACATCAGAGCATCACAGTGCCCTTGGAAACTATTCAGTTAGATAATGATTTGACCTACGAGGAGAAGCCAATTAAGATCCTCGAGTTTGCCAACCGAGTTACTCGCAGCAAGGTTATCAAGTTTTGCAAAGTTCAGTGGAGCCACCACACGAAGGATGAAGCCACCTGGGAGCAAGAGGAAGATTTGCTCAAAGACCACCCTCACCTATTTTCTAGCCAACCCGAATCTCGAGGGCGAGATTCATCTTAAGGGGGGTAGGTTTGTAACATCCCAAATTTTCAATTTGGAATGTTATACATTAGAGCATCATGCATATCATATTTTATTTTGCATTTTGGTTGATCCTAGAAATTCTATGCAACTCAATGACCCACGGAGAGAGTTGGGGATTTCGTTATTTTCATATTTGAGTTTTCTCAAATTTTGAGAATAGGATCATTTGATTTTATTTATCTTATTATCAATTATTTCTCTTACAAAAATATGAGAGAGGGAATAAAATGACTTTCCCAAATAAAGAAATATTGAGGATTTAATAATAAAATCAAATAAGATTTTATTTCAGAGTTTTTCGGTGTTTTATTTGAATTTAGGAAAAAAGTGTGTTTTTCAAAATTGCATTTAGGTCCCAAATAAATGTTCACCTTTTTCGACTTGATTTTAGAAGCCCGTGAAAATTTATTTCGGAATTTTTGGAGTCCGTTTAGTATTTCTTTTTAATTTTCTTCCGAGCGGAATAATTAAAAAAAACGAACCGACTTAACGGGCCGTGTCCGAACTGGACACCGACCCGGGAGGCCTTTATAAGCCGAGGCCCGGCCCCAGGGGAAACCCTAAAGTGCCCTAAGCCGCCGCCGCCCTAAGAAGCCGCCGCCGTCGCCGGATCTCGCCGCCAAGGTTCGTCGCGCCTCGTTTTCCGTGCCGAAAAAAGGAAAAAAAAGAGTCGGCGTTCATCGTTTTTCTTTTTCTCGGATTAAATCCACGATTTTTCTAATCGCGATTCCTGATCCGATTTTCGTTTTAGTTTAACTTTTCGCTCGTTTATCGGAATCAGGCGATTCAAGCGCCTCGGGATTCGTCTCGAAACCCTCTACCCGTTTAACCAACTTAAACAAGTTTTTTCTACTGCAAAATTTACCCTAGATCCAGATTACTAGAACGAAGTTGTTTTCTTTCGCCATTGGACTTTCGTTGCTTCGTTCGATTCAATTCTTTTTGCAACCGGAGTTCTTAAGTTGAACCTTCTGGTTAGATCTCTTATTTGAGTTTTACCTGTGCATTAGATGAGTACTTATTGTATGCTTGTTTGTTTGTCTGCGATAGAATACCCGGAGTGCGCCGCTTGTTACTTCGAATCGTTAGGTTTCACGGATTATCAGCAAGGCAAGTAACACTTTGATCATATCTTTTCTACTACCCAGTTTTATTGCATTAGATCAATCCTCACACATTGCATGGTTAGGATCTAATTAAATTGTGGGATGGGAAGTAGATGAGGTAGTACCTATTACCTGTTTATTATCAAACCTTTGTGAGTTACTTCTACGTTTGCTTAATATGCCATGCTATGCTAGTAGACGTGGATTGGGTGAGTGATATCCATACAGATGTGAGATTGTTAATTAATGGTTTATCTAAGGTGGCAACTTAAACACACATCTGGGTGGATTGAGGCACCTGGGTATTCCAGGACTTGCCTATTTTCTTTTGGACCGCCACCCAGGCTCAAAGGGATCATGAGACTATTCATACTAGAAACTTCCATGTGCAGCCACAAGCTATTATGGGCTCTAGCATAGTTGATTAAGTCGTGTGAACTCTTACAGTGGTAGACTAGCAGATGTAGGGGTTGTAGGTGGTACGGTCTACCCATCGTAAGGTGCAAACGCTTCTGAAAGACCATGTCTCGGTCATCCGTTTCTCAAACACCATGTAGTGCGAGAAATCCAACGGAGGAGATCGAGTCTTGTGGGGAAAAGTGCGCAAACCTCTGCAGAGTGTAATAAACTAATCATGGTTAGCCGTGTCCCCGGTTATGGACATCTTGAGTATCTAGTACTTGGATTATCATGTGAATCTCAACATGTTACCCTAAATTAACCTTGTTGGGCTTTGTTTAATGATGATGCTTAATTGGGATTGACAATGCTGTCAACCATTCTCAATGTTTAACAACCACCATGATAGTAATTAAATTTTATTCCTTTGAAGTAGGGAAAAATTGGCTTTACGCAAAACTGTAACCATAGAGCTTTCCACCAGCCAAATATGCATATAGTATAGCTGTTTCATTCCATTACTCTCTATGTGTTACCTTGCCAGCATATTCCATGTGCTGACCCGTTTCGGGCTGCAACGTTAATGTTGCAGACTTTTCAGACGATGATTAAGGAGTTTTAGGTCGTGGTTCTATACTCAGTGATGCCGTTGGAGTTGATGGACTCACTTATCTTCCAAGCCTTCCGCTGTTATCGTTATTAGATGGCCTTAAGCCATATTTATTGTAATAATTTCTCTTTTGAGACACTCGATGTAATAAGTGTGTGATTGCTACTCTGCTATAAATCCTCCGAGTACTGTGTGGTGTCAGCATTACTGATCCAAGGATGACACCGGAGGACAGAGATCAGACCGTTTGAGGTCTGGTCGCTACACCTCCCCCGCCGGCCGACCTCCCGTGCCGGCCCTCCTCCCCCGCCGGCCGCCGCCCCGTGCCCGCCGTCCTCCATCGAGAGGTACTCCTCCTCCCTCTAGGTTAATTAGGTTAACTAAGTGAACTAGCTAGGTTAATTTGGTTTACTAACTAGGTTAATATGATGTTTTTGAGATGTTTGGTTAACTAATTTGGTTCACTAAGTAGATGTTAATTAGGTTAGGGAAGTAGTGGTACTGTTAATTAGATGTTTTTTAGTTAAGGGAGTAGGTTAGGTAACTAAGTAGATGTGAATTTGGTTAGGTAACTAAGTAGATGTTAATTTAGGGCATGAGTGTTTAGTTTAGATAAAATATTTAATATAGTTCTTTTACAGTTTTTTAGTAAGTGTTTAATAGAATTAGTAAGAAAATTAATAGAACTAGTTTATTTTTAGTAAATACTAGTTTATTTTAGTTGAACTAGTTGAATCAATAGAACTAGTTTATTTTTAGTAAGAAAATTTAGGTATATGAGATTTTATGATCTAATTAAAATTTTACTATATAACTAGTTATTTTTAGTAAGAAAATTAATAGAACTAGTTTATTTTTTAGTTAAAGCAATTATTCCCGCATCGACGTCGATGATGCCTACCCCGCATCCTCGTCGTTGACTCAGCGGAGGAGGCCTGCTTGATCAGAGGGGCCATGTCCGGGATTGGGCTCCGCCGGGCTGGTACTGGGAGGTGCTACCTTCCCGGGGGCATAACTTGGTGAGGAGCTAGCCCGTCATTGACCCGAACCTTCTTTGGTGGTGGTCGCGTGGGCCTGTGACGGTGCAGGGGCTTGAGGACCCCACGGAGGTGGTACGTCACCGTGTCAGCGAGGAGGATGAGCACGTCCGTCGCTACATGGATGCGTTGGAGGGCAGGTTCTCCAATACCTGGCAGGTTCTTCAGGGATCTCACTGGAGCTATGATCCTGTGATGGTTCCTTCTCTTTGGATGTCCACCTCCCGCGCCGATACCCGTCGTTTGCTAGGGTTTTAGCTGTATTAGTGATGTTATATGTATGATACTATTTGAGATGTATTACTGATAATATTCCACGATGTACGGACAAAAGAGATGATTTAGTTTTTCTTATTGAATGCATGCTAATTTGAATACTAATTTATTTTACCATTTGGTTTTGCTTATTGAATGCTCAAATTGAAGAACTACTCCTATTTTGAATGCTCAAATTGGAGAGCACTATGCAAGGTGTATGCATTTGATTAGTTTGATAGCTTATAGGGTTTTTGTTTTTGCAGAAATCACGGAGCACCTCCGTCATCACCGCCGTCGTCCCCGTCACTGACCCCCTCCGACCTCAAGGTGAGACCTTGAAATGTTTTTTTTTTCATATTTTCAATCATTGAAATGCAATGACCATCAAGTTTGAATGCTCATATGATGTAGATATAAACATGTATATCTTGTGTTGCTCAAATAGGATATGTGCTTGCCCAAGTGGCCGACCATGTTTGCAGGTTACACCTCCGGGTGGCCTATGTTTTGCCGGAGTGGCATATGTGCTTGCCCAAGTGGTTGACCATGTTTGCGCTTGATATGTCCTTTTTTAGCAAAGGTCATGCCGGATTTTTTCGTGAATTCTGGCATGACTTGTGCTAGAATATGTAGGAAATATCGAGTGGCCTGGATTTTCTAGAAAAATAATTAAACAACATTTTGGGTTGACTTTAAGTCTGTCAAGGCTCCATACATGACAGTCAACAAATGAGTGAGGGAGAAAGTCTGCACCATATATGAGAGAAGAAGAATCCCGACTATTGTCGTGGGGGTCATTTTTCCTTCTTCTCCTTATGCTAGACCTTTGTTATGCACTAGGGGAAGGAGGAATAACGACCATCACTGACGGTCGAAAAATCAGTGAGGGAGTGTATCCACCATATATGAGAGAGGACAAAGAATCTTGACTGTTCTCGTGGGGGTCGTTTCTCCTTCTTCTCCTTGTGCCAGACTTTGTTATGCACTAGGGGGAGGAGGAGTAACGGCCATCACTGACGGTCGCAAATGTCAGAGAGGAATCAGTGAGTGAGAGTCTCCACCACATATGAGAGGAGAAAAAATCCCGACTGTTGTCGTGGGGGTTGCTTCTCCTTCATTCCCGTGTGCTAGACATTTTGTTGTAATGCACTCGGGGACGAAGGGAGGAGCGACCATCACCAACGGTCGAATATATACACCACGTGAGCTGAGAGTTTTCAAGAAAAGACTCGGCAGACCGATAGTCAACCCATGATGAATAATAATGATCTAATTTAGTTTTTGTAGTACATATATTTAATTGTACAAGTTTAATCTTTGAATTATATGAACCTAGGAAATGTCGTCATCGGACGACAAAAGTCTCCCGGGGGAGTGTGACTGGTGCAACGACGACCGGGGTCTGTGCGACATGCCTCACCTGGACGAAGGTCGGTGCTTCAGCATTAAGCTCCAAGAGACCTTCGATGTTGAAATGGTACGCAACAACGACAAGTTTTTTTTCCATAATTAAGCACGACTTCTACTACTTTAACATGTAATTTTCGTCTTTTACAATTCGACTAGCTTATCCCATGCCATGCAAGACGCTATGTCTTGGAGAGGCTGGATTTTGAAGATCATGAAAGTATGGAAAACAAAGAAAATTCACCTAAGGACCCATCATGGTATGGATTTTGAAGTAAATTTTTACAATTCTGAGAGCGTAACCCATTTTGGTTGCACGAATTGGGAAGCACTTTGCAAGATGTATGGTTTTTATGAGGGTATGGTTATCACCATGGATCTTGGTGATCCTGACATCGCCCAAGACAATTTGGACATCTGGGTCCTTGTTGATACACTTCCAATTCTACCGCTATGTGAGTTTCTCAAACATAGTTATTAAGTAATTTATATTGTTTATTTCAAAATAGTTGACAACTTATTTCCATTGATAGCTTATTTTCATTCTTGAAAGAATGTGCGGAAGATGGTAGATAGAACCTACTACACCGATGGCTCAGAATTAACTTATCAGGAGAAAAATCACGTGATCTCATTTATTACTAATCTTGAGAATTACAATGCCTATTATCAAACTCCTCCACATTATGGTCAATACGTGCCACTAGTGCACGTGTTGAACTACGGTAACATCCATGGAGATGTCATGGTAAGATTTTTTACTATTACGACATCTGTGCATCTTTTGCATAAATTCTTCTAAAACTCAACTACATTGCTAACTACGAAGTCATTACTATGTTTTCCAACAGAAAATCCCGAAGGATTGTGTGCCTCATCTGATGTTTCGGAAAGGTCACCTTGATGTTTTGAACTTACGGCCATGTCATCCTACGAATCACTCCTGTCCATACCAGATTTCTAAAAGGGATGAAGACATGACAATCAAAGATTGGAAAAAATGTATGGTCAATCGTAGGGAGCTACTTGGAAGCAACATTGTGCGAAGGGCAAGAATTGCAGACAAGATAATCTCCATTCTCCATAATGGAGAGTCAGGGCCTATCTTGTTTTATGCTATTTTACCTTAGAGAGGGTATTTAGGTCCTAGCTACTACTCATGATCATGTGTTAAGAACAACTAAGTAGGATTGGTTAGATGACTATGATGATGATGATGAGTATGACTTGTTAGTATGGTATCGAGTAGAAGTTTTATGATCAATGATTATGAGTAGGACTTGTTATTATGATACCAATGATGAGTTATTTATTATTATGATCGATGATGCAGGATGCTAAGTTGTTATATGGGCATGATGAGTTATTATATATATCAGTAGGTGAAATGAACATGGATTAGATTCAAGTGGAGGCAACATGTGGTGCACATCGAAAGTACTACTGATCGAAACTAGATCAAGTTTGGATTAGTAGTACTTTCGACATGCACCACATGTTGCCTCCACTTGAATCTACTCCACGTTCATTTCACCCACTGTTATATATAATAACTAATCATAGTCATAAAATCATATGATGAAAGTACTGTAAATAAAACATATAAAAATACAGCGAAAATAAGCTGCAATTAAAAAAACAGAAAAACTAAGCAGTAGCGCTTTTCACAAGAAACACTACTGCTACTTACCTCTATCAACAACGATTTTCCTACAAGAGCACTACTGCTAACTAGGTGTATCAGTAGCGCTGGTAAACCAGCGCTACTGCTACCAGTTAGCTGTAGCGCCTTAGTGGTAGTGCTGGTACAAGCGCTACTAGTAGCTCTAAAACCAACACTACTACTAGGGTTTTCCCTAGTAGTGCCTCGGTACTCCGATAAATATCCGAAACGTCCCGAAACCATTCCGATGTCCAAATACTATCGTCCAATATATCAATATTTACCTCTCAACCATTTCGAGACTCCCGGTCATGTCCGTGATCTCATCCGGGACTCCTAACAATCTTCGGTCACCAAAACACATAACTCATAATACAAATCGTCATCGAATGTTAAGCGTGCGGACCCTACGGGTTCGGGAACTATGTAGACATGACCGAGAAACATCTCCGATCAATAACCAACAGCGGAACCTGGATGCTCATATTGGTTCCTATATATTCTACGAAGATCTTTATCAGTCAAACCACAATAACAACATACGTCATTCCCTTTGTCATCGGTATGTTACTTGCCCAAGATTCGATCGTCGGTATCCTCATACCTAGTTCAATCTCGTTACTGGCAAGTCTCTTTACTCGTTCTGTAATGCATCATCCTGTAACTAACTCATTAGTCACATTGCTTGCAAGGCTTATAGTGATGTGCATTACCGAGAGGGCCCAGAGATACCTCTCTGATACACGGAGTGACAAATCATAATCTTGATCTATGCCAACCCAACAAACACCTTCGAAGACACCTGTAGAGCATCTTTATAATCACCCAGTTAATTTGTGACGTTTGATAGAACACAAGATGTTCCTCCGGTATTCGGGAGTTGCATAATCTCATAGTCAGAGGAATATGTACAAGTCATGAAGAAAGCAGTAACAATAAAACTTAACGATCATTATGCTAAGCTAACAGATGGGTCTTGTCCATCACATCATTCTTCTAATGAGGTGATCCCGTTCATCAAATGACAACACATGTCTATGGCCAGGAAACTTAACCATCTTTGATTAACGAGCTAGTCTAGTAGAGGCATACTAGGGACACTTTGTTTTGTCTATGTATTCACACGTGTATCAAGTTTCCGGTTAATAAGCATGAATAATAAACATTTATCATTATATAAGGAAATATAAATAACAACTTTATTATTGCCTCTAGGGCATATTTTCTTCGGTCTCCCACTTGCACTAGAGTCAATAATCTAGTTCACATCGCCATGTGATTTAACACCAATAGTTCACATCACCATGTGATTAACAACCATAGTTCATATCGCCATGTGACCAACATCCAAAGGGTTTACTAGAGTCAGTAATCTAGTTCACATCACCATGTGATTAACACCCAAAGAGTACTAAGGTGTGATCATGTTTTGCTTGTGAGAGAGGTTTAGTTAACGGGTCTGCCACATTCAGATCTGTATGTATTTTGCAAATTTCTATGTATACAATGCTCTGCACGGAGCTACTCTAGATAAATGCTCCCACTTTCAATATGTATCCAGATCGATAATCAAAGTCATCCAGATTGGTGTGTCAAAGCTTGCATCGACGTAACTCTTTACGACGAACTCTTTATCACACCATAACTGAGAAATATTTCCTTAGTCCTCTAAGGATAATTTTGACCGTTGTCCAGTGATCTACTCCTAGATCACTATTGTACTCCCTTGCCAAACTCATGGCAAGGTATACAATAGGTCTGGTACATAGCATGGTATACTTTATAGAACCTATGGCCGAGGCATAGGGAATGGCTTTCATTCTCTCTATATATTCTGTCGTGGTCGGGTTTTGAGTCTTACTCAACTTCACACCTTGTAACACATGTAAGAACACTTTCTTTGACTGATCCATTTTGAACTCCTTCAAAAACTTGTCAAGGTATGTTCTTTGTGAAAGTCCTATCAAGCGTCTTGATCTATCTCTATAGATCTTGATGCTCAATATATAAGCAGCTTCACCGAGGACTTTCATTGAAAAATTCTTATTCAAGTATCCTTTTATGCTATCCAGAAATTCTGTGTTATTTCCAATCAACAATATGTCATCCACATATAATATTAGAAATGCTACAGAGCTCCCACTCACTTTCTTGTAAATACTGGCTTCTCCAAAAGAATGTATAAAACCATATGATTTGATCACACTATGAAAGCGTATATTCCAACTCCGAGAGGCTTGCACCAGTCCATAAATGGATCGCTGGAGCTTGCACACTTTGTTAGCACCTTTAGGATCGACAAAACCTTATGGCTGCATCATATACAGCTGTTCTTTAAGAAATCTATTAAGGAATGCAGTTTTGACGTCCATTTGCCAAATTTCATAATCATAAAATGCGGCAATTGCTAACATGATTCGGACAGACTTAAGCATCGCTACGGGTGAGAAGGTCTCATCGTAGTCAACTCCTTGAACTTATCGAAAACCTTTCGCAACAAGTCGAGCTTTGTTGACAGTAACATTACCATCAGCATCAGTCTTCTTCTTGAAGATCCATTTATTTTCTATGGCTTGCCGATCATCGGGAAAGTCAACCAAAGTCCATACTTTGTTCTCATACATGGATCCCATCTCAGATTTCATGGCCTCAAGCCATTTCGCGGAATCTGGGCTCATCATCGCTTCCTCATAGTTCGTAGGTTCGTCATGGTCTAGTAACATGACTTCCAGAATAGGATTACCGTACCACTCTGGTGAGGAACGTACTCTGGTTGACCTACGAGGTTCAGTAGTAACTTGATCTGAAGTTTCATGATCATCATCATTAGCTTCCTCACTAATTGGTGTAGACATCACTGGAACTGATTTCTGTTATGAACTACTTTCCAATTCGAGAGAAGGTACACCTACCTCATCAAGTTCTACTTTCCTCCCACTCACTTCTTTCAAGAGAAACTCCTTCTCTAGAAAGGATTCATTCTTAGCAACTAATATCTTGCCTTCGGATCTGTGATAGAAGGTGTACCCAATAGTTTCTTTTGGGTATCCTATGAAGACGCACTTCTCCGATTTGGGTTCGAGCTTATCACGCTGTAGCTTTTTCACATAAGCATTGCGACCCCAATCTTTAAGAAACGACAGCTTAGGTTTCTTGCGAAACCACATTTCATACAGTGTCGTCTCAACGGATTTAGATGGTGCCCTTTTTAACGTGAAGGCAACTGTCTCTAATGCATAACCCCAAAACGATAGTGGTAAATCGGTAAGAGACATCATTGATCGCACCATATCTAATAAAGTACGGTTACGACGTTCGGACACACCATTACGCTGTGGTGTTCCTGGTGGTGTGAGTTGTGAAACTATTCCACATTGTTTTAAATGAAGGCCAAACTCATAACTCAAATATTCGCCTCCGCGATCAGATCGTAGAAACTTTATTTTCTTGTTACGATGATTCGCCACTTTACTCTGAAATTCTTTGAACTTTTCAAATGTTTTAGACTTGTGTTTCATTAAGTAGATATACCCATATCTACTCAAATCATCTGTGAAGGTCAAAAAATAACGATACCCGCCGCGAGCCTCAACACTCATCGGACCGCATGCATCGGTATGTATTATTTCCAGTAAGTCAGTGGCTCGCTCCATTGTTCCGGAGAATGGAGTCTTAGTCATCTTGCCCATGATGCATGGTTCGCAAGCATCAAATGATTCATAATCAAGTGATTCCAAAAGTCCATCCGCATGGAGTTTCTTCACGCGCTTTACACCAATATGACCTAAACGACAGTGCCACAAATATGTTGCACTATCACTATCAACTTTGCATCTTTTGGCATCAATATTATGAATATGTGTATCACCACAATCGAGATTCAATAAACTATTTCATTAAGTGTATGACCATAGAAGGCTTTATTCATGTAAATAGAACAACAATTATTCTTTGATTTAAATGAATAACCGTATTGCAATAAACATGATCCAATCATATTCACGCTCAACGCAAATACCAAATAACATTTGTTTTAGGTTCAACACTAATCCCGAAGGTAAAGGAGTGTGCGATGGTGATCTTATCAACCTTGGAATCACTTCCAACAGATATCGTCACCTCACCCTTAACTAGTCTCTGTTTATATAGCAACTCCTGCTTCGAGTTACTACTCTTAGCAACTAAACCAGTATCAAATATCGAGGGGTTGCTATAAACACTAGTAAAGTACACATCAATAACATGTATATCAAATATACCTTTGTTCACTTTTGCCATCCTTCTTATCCGCCAAGTATCTAGGGTAGTTCCACTTCCAGTGCCCATTTCCTTTGGAGTAGAAGCACCCAGTTTCAGGCTTGGGTCTAGCTTTGGGCTTCTTCATGGGAGTGGCAACTTTCTTGCCATTCTTTTTGAAGTTTCCCTTTCTTTCCCTTGCCCTTTTTCTTGAAACTAGTGGTCTTGTTAACCATCAACACTTGATGCTATTTCTTGATTTCTACCTTCGCCGATTTCAGTATCGTGAAGAGCTTGGGAATTGTTTTCGTCATCCCATGCATATTATAGTTCATCACGAAGTTTTAGTAACTTGGTGATAGTGACTAGAGAACTCTGTCAATCACTATCTTATCTGGAAGATTAACTCCCACTTGATTCAAGCGATTGTAGCACCCAGACATTCTGAGCACATGCTCACTAGCTGAGCTATTCTCCATCTTGTAGGCAAAGTACTTGTCAGAGGTCTCATACCTCTTAACACGGGCATGAGTCTGAAATATCATTTTTAGCTCTTGGAACATTTATATGCTCCATGGTGTTCAAAACATTTTTGAAGTCCCGGTTCTAAGCCGTAAAGTATGGTGCACTAAACTATCAAGTAGTCATCAGACCGAGCTTATCAAATGTTCATAACGTCTGCATCTGCTCCTGTAATAGGTCTGTCACCTAGCGGTGCATCAAGGACATAATTCTTCTGTGCAGCAATGAGGATAATCCTCATATCATGGACCCAGTCCGCATCATTGCTACTATCTTCTTTCAACTTAGTTTTCTCTAGTAACATATCAAAAACATAGGGGAGCTACAACGCGAGCTATTGATCTATAACATAGATATGCAAATACTATTAGGACTAAGTTCATGATAAATTAAGTTCAATTAATCAAATTACTTAAGAACTCCCACTTAGATAGACATCCCTCGAGTCATCTAAATGATCACGCGATCCATTTCAACTAAACCTTGTCCGATCATCACGTGAGATGGAGTAGTTTTTTATGTTGATCATATCTACTATATGATTCACGTTCGACCTTTCGGTCTCCAGTGTTCCGAGGCCATGTCTGTACATGCTAGGCTCGTCAAGTTTAACCCGAGTATTCCGCATGTGCAAAACTGTCTTGCACCTGTTATATGTGAACATAGAACTTATCACACCCGATCATCACGTGGTGTCTCGGCATGACGAACTGTCGCAATGGTGCATACTCAGGGAGAACACTTATACCTTGAAATTTTAGTGAGGGATCATCTTATAATGCTACCGCCGAACTAAGCAAAATAAGATGCATAAAATATAAACATCACATGCAATCAAAATATGTGACATGATATGGCCATCATCATCTTGTGCCTTTGATCTCCATCCCCAAAGCACCGTCATGATCTCCATCATCACCGGCTTGACACCTTGATCTCCATCGTAGCGTTGTTGTCGTCTCGCCAACTATTGCTTCTACGACTATCGCTAACTCATAAAGTAAAGCAATTACATGGCGATTGCATTTCATACAATAAAGCGACAACCATAAGGCTCCTGCCAGTTGTCGATAACTTTTACAAAACATGATCATCTCATACAATTTATATGACATCATATCTTGACCATATCACATCACAACAAGCCCTGCAAAAACAAGTTAGACGTCCTCTACTTTGTTGTTGCAAGTTTTACGTGGCTGCTACGGGCTTCTAGCAAGAACCGTTCTTACCTACGCATCAAAACCACAACGATTTTTCGTCATGTGTGTTGTTTTAACCTTCAACAAGGACCGGTCATAGTCAAACTCGATTCAACTAAACTTGGAGAAACAGACACCCGCCAGCCACCTTTATGCAAAACAAGTTGCATGTCTGTCGGTGGAACCGGTCTCATGAACGTGGTCATGTAAGGTTGGTCCAGGCCGCTTCATCCAACAATACCGCCGAATCAAAATAAGACGTTGGTAGTAAGCAGTATGACTATTATCACCCACAACTCTTTATGTTCTACTTGTGCATATCATCTACACATAAACCTGGCTCTGATACCACTGTTGTGGAACGTAGCATGCAATTTAGAAAAAAATCCCACGATCACGCAAGATCTATCTAGGAGATGCATAGCAACGAGAGGGGAGAGTGTGTCCACGTACCCTCATAGACCGAAAGCGGAAGCGTTAGGTTAACGCGATTGATGTAGTCGAACGTCTTCGCGAGCCAACTGATCAAGTACCGAACGTACGACACCTCCGAGTTCAGCACACGTTCAGCTCGATGACGTCCCTCGAACTCTTGATCCAGTAGAGGGTCGAGGGAGAGTTTCGTCAGCACGACGGCGTGGTGACGGTGATGGTGATGTGATCCGCGCAGGGCTTCGCCTAACCACTACGTGAATATGACCGGAGGAGTAAACCGCGGAGAGAAACGTCGCACACGGCTTGGAACAATTGGTGTGTCTCCAAGGGGTGCCCTGCCCATGTATATAAAGGAGGGAGAGGAGGAGGCCGGCCACCAGGGGGCACGCTAAGAGGGGGGAGTCCTACTAGGACTCCAGTCCTAGTAGGATTCGGCCCCCCTTTTTTCCTTCTCATGGAGGGGGAAAGAGGGAAGGAAAGGGAGAGGGTGAAAGGAAAGGGGGCTGCACCCCTTTCCCCTTGTCCAATTCGGACAGCCCATGGGGGGGGGCACCCCTTGTGGGCTCCCTCTCTCTCTCTCCCATATGGCCCATGTTGGTCCATTACTTCCCTGGGGGGTTCCGGTAACCCCTCGGTACTCCGATAAATATCCGAAACGTCCCGAAACCATTCCGGTGTCCAAATACTACCGTTCAATATATCAATCTTTACCTCTCGGCCATTTCGAGACTCCTCATCATGTCCATGATCTCATCCGGGACTCCGAACAATCTTCGGTCACCAAAACACATAACTCATAATACAAATCGTCATCGAACGTTAAGCGTGCGGACCCTACGGGTTCGAGAACTATGTAGACATGACCGAGACACATCTCCGATCAATAACCAACAACGGAACCTGGATGCTCATGTTGGTTCCTACATATTCTACGAAGATCTTTATCGGTCAAATCACAATAACAACATACGTCATTCCCTTTGTCATTGGTATGTTACTTGCCTGGGATTCGATCATTGGTATCCTCATACCTAGTTCAATCTCGTTACCAGCAAGTCTCTTTACTCGTTCTGTAATGCATCATCCCGTAACTAACTCATTATTCACATTGCTTGCAAGGCTTATAGTGATGTGCATTATAGAGAGGGCCCAGAGATACCTCTCCGATACACAGAGTGACAAATCATAATCTTGATCTATGCCAACCCAACAAACACCTTCGGAGACACCTGTAGAGCATCTTTAGAATCACCCAGTTATGTTGTGACGTTTGATAGCACACAAGGTGTTCCTCCGATATTCGGGAGTTGCATAATCTCATAGTCAGAAGAATATGTATAAGTCATGAAGAAAGCAATAGCAATAAAACTTAACGATCATTATGCTAAGTTAACGGATGCGTCTTGTCCATCACATCATTCTTCTAATGATGTGACCCCGTTCACAAATGACAACACATGTCTATGATCAGGAAACTTAACCATCTTTGATTAACGAGCTAGTCTAGTAGAGGCATACTAGGGACACTTTGTTTTGTCTATGTATTCACACATGTGTCAAGTTTCCGGTTAATTCAATTCTAGCATGAATAATAAACATTTATCATGATATAAGGAAATATAAATAACAACTTTATTATTGCCTCTAGGGCATATTTCCTTCAGGAAGAACACCTGGCCGACATGCATAGCCAACATCTCCTATGTAGAACTTGCCATTGGGGATACTGATGCCATCAAGGCCGACTCACGTTTTCACTTAGAATGTTAGCATCATGTGTTGATCCTTCCCAGCCAGCCAGCACATATGTGAACTTCAGATCAAAGTCAACATCAACAACAAATTTCTGGCTTGTGTAGTGCTTTCTACCCCTATATGCTGCAGATTGTGACCTCGACACTCTGGCAGTGACATGAGTACTACCTCCGTCCTGGTTTATTAGTCCTCTTTGTAATCTGTGCCAAATTTTGACCAAAGATTCAACTAACAAAATATTAATGCATGTCAACAAAAATTATATCATTGCATTCGTATTTGAACATAGTTTTTAATGATATAATTTTTGTGACATGCATGAACATTTTGTTAGTTAAATTTATGGTCAAACTTTGACACTGAATATAATGAGGACCAATAAACCAGGACAGAGGCAGTACCATCTTTGCCCCAATGCAATCCTGAAGTGGCATTAAAAGATGGTGGCTATGGTAGAACAATACAAGCATATCAATGCATGAACTAGATACTGTTAGTGCTCACCTTGAAGTATGGATAGCATCTTGGGCTAGTGCAAAATTTGCTAGGAGTCCGGCCGGTTGGTGACATGATCATCTCTCCTCTGAGTTCCCTAACGACATACAACACTTGCCTAAAGTACCTGGAAATCTCCATTGATCTCCTGAATGTGTTGTGCATAACCTTGAACCTTTGGTTATGACCAACAACATGGAGGAACATGGCTACTTTCTCTTCAACACCGGTGTGCTATATATCTTGTAGTAGCCCCCTTCTCCTAAAGGTCTGCACAGGCCTGTCGAAAGGTGCTATTTTCATTTGAAGCATCTACAAGTCTCTGTGCCATTGCAGTTGTAGATGGAGTTTAGATACCTGATCCCGGACTAACATTGGAGCATGTTCGATGACATGCTTGTCACGACGACAAATGATACGTCTCCAATGTATCTATATTTTTCTATTGTTCCATCCTATTATATAATCTATATTGGATGTTTTATATGCATTAATATGCTATTTTATATTATTTTTGGGACTAACTTATTAACCCAGAACCTAGTGCCATTTTTTGTTTTTTCCCTTGTTTTTGAGTTTACAGAAAAGGAATACCAAACGAAGTCCAAGCGGAATAAAACTTTCGCGATGATTTTTCTTTGACCAGAAGACACACGTGGGACTTGGAAAGGAAGGTAGAAGGGTCCCGAGGGCTCCACAAGACCTCAAGGCGCACCCTAGGGGGGGCTGTCTTGTGGGCCCCATGGGACTCCTCTAACCCTAATCTTTGGCCTATAAATTCATAAATATTCCCAAACAACCAGAAGCGTCCACCAAAATACTTTTCCGCCGCCGTGACCTTCTGTACCCATGAGATCCCATCTTGGGACCTTTTCCGACACCTTGTCGGAGGGGGATTCGATCATGGAGGGTGAGGGAGTCCTGGATTAGGGGGTGTTCGGGTAGCCGGACTATACCTTTAGTTGGACTCCTGGACTATGAAGATACAAGATTGAAGACTTCGTCCCGTGTCCGGATGGGACTTTCCTTGGCGTGGAAGGCAAGCTTGGCGATGCGGATATTCAAGATCTCCTACCATTGTAACCGACTCTATGTAACCCTAACCCTATCTGGTGTCTATATAAACCGGAGGGTTGTAGTCCGTAGGACATCAACTCCATATACAACAATCATACCATAGGCTAGCTTCTAGGGTTTAGCCTCCTTGATCTCGTGGTAGATCTACTCTTGTACTACCCATATCATCAATATTAATCAAGCAGGACGTAGGGTTTTACCTCCATCAAGAGGGCCCGAACCTGGGTAAAACATCGTGTTCCCTGCTTCCTGTTACCATCCGGCCTAGACGCACAGTTCGGGACCCAGTACCCGAGATCCGCCGGTTTTGACACCGACATTGGTGCTTTCATTGAGAGTTCCTCTGTGTCGTCGCCTTTAGGCCCGATGGCTCCTTTGATCATCAACAATGATGCGGTCCAGGGTGAGACTTTTCTCCTCGGACAGATCTTCGTCTTCGGCGGCTTCGCTCTGCGGGCCAATTCGCTCGGCCACCTAGAGCAGATCGAAAGCTACGCCCCTGGCCATCAAGTCAGGTTTGGAAGCTTAAACTACACAGATGACATCCGCGGAGACTTGATCTTCGACGGGTTCGAGCCACGGCCAAGCGCGCCGCACTATCTCGAGGGGCATGCTCTAGCTCTGCCCCCGGACAGTGTCCTGGAGGCCGCACACGCATCGGTTCCGACCCCTAACTCGGAGCCTATTGCGCCAATCGAGGATGAGCGGTTGGACGTCACCTCGGGGGCTGCGTTTCCAAAAGCGATCGAGCCGAACGCTAGCCCCGCACTCTGCACGACCCATGACTCCGAGGATCCGGACTCCTCCCCGGACTCCGACCCCCCCGCGCCCCTGCCAATCGAATCTGATTGGGCGCCGATAATGGAGTTCACCGCCGCAGACATCTTCCAGCATTCGCCTTTTGGCGACATCTTGAATTCTCTTAAGTCTCTCTTTATCAGGAGAGCCCTGTCCGGACTACGGTCAGCGAGGGTGGGATACGGACGATGAGGAAATTCAAAACCCACCCACCACCCACTTTGTAGCCACTGTCGACGATCTAACCGACATGCTTGACTTCGGCTCCGAAGACATCGACGGCATGGACGACGATGTAGGAGACGAACAGGAACCAACACCTGTAGGGCGCTGGAAGGCCACCTCGTCATATAACATATATATGGTGGATACTCCAAAAGATGGAGATGGCGATGGAACAGTGGGGGATGACGCCCCCAAGAAACAGCCAAAGCGCCGGCGTCAGCGGCGCCGCTCTAAATCCCGCCAAAGCAAAAATGTGATTCCAGCACGGGAGATAATACTACCCCGGATAGCGCCGGGAACACCCACCTCAGCAAGATTCGGCACAGGAAGATGGAGAAGCCAGCCCTCATGAGAGAGCGGCAGACCGAGAGGTCGAGGATGATAACTATACGCCTCCCTCCGAAGACGAGGCAAGCCTCGATGACGATGAATTCGTCATACCATCAGACCCCGCCGAACAAGAGCGTTTTAAACGCAGGCTTTTAGCCACGGCAAGCAGCCTCAAGAAAAAGCAGCAACAGCTTAGAGCTGCCCAAGATTTGCTAGCTGATAGATGGACTGAAGTCCTTGCGGCCGAAGAGTATGAGCTCGAACGCCCCTCCAAGAGTTACCCGAAGCGCAGGCTGCTACCCCGATTAGAGGAGGAAGCACCTACATCACTAGCGCATGACATGGCAGACCGGCCACCTCACGGCCATGACAGAGAGGCCTCTCGACCCTCCACCCAAGCCATGCCCCGACGCCGCTCAACTAAGGCACGGGAAAATGTGCCAGACCTGTGAGACATACTTGAGGATAAGGCAAGACAAACAAGATCGATCTACGGATCGCGCAGGCGCCCTACGGCATGTGACAATGATCTTCACTTCGGATACAACAAATCCGGCCGGGCCGAACACAATAGACATAGCTCTTCCGAGCTGCGTCGTGATATAGCCCAGTACAGAGGCGCCGCACACCCGCTATGCTTCACGAATGAAGTAATGGATCATAAAATCCCAGAGGGTGTCAAACCCATAAACATCGAATCATACGATGGCACAACAGATCCGGCGGTATGGATCAAGGATTATCTCCTTCACATCCACATGGCACGCGACGATGATCTACACGCCATCAAATACCTCCCGCTCAAACTTAAAGGACCGGCCCGGCATTGGCTTAACAGCTTGCGAGCAGACTCAATCGGTTCTTGGGAGGACCTGGAAGCCGCATTCCTCGACAACTTCCAGGGCACTTACGTGCGACCACTGGATGCCGACGACTTAAGCCACATAATTCAGCAGCCAGAGGAATCGGCCAGACAATTCTGGACACGGTTCCTAACAAATAAAAACCAGATAGTTGACTGTCCGGACGCAGAGGCCCTAGCAGCCTTCAAGCATAACATCCGCGACGAGTGGCTTGCCCGGCACCTGGGACAGGAAAAACCGAAAGCCATGGTAGCCCTCACGACACTCATGACCCGCTTTTGCGCGGGAGAAGACAGCTGGCTAGCTCGCAGTAACAACTTATCAAAGAACCCTGGTAATTCGGATACCAAGGACAAAAGTGGCAGGACATGTTGGAATAAGCAAAAACGCCGCGTTAGCAGCGACAGCAATGAAGGCACAACAGTCAATGTCGGATTCAAAGGCTATAAATCCTGTCAGCGGAAAAAGCCATTCAAAAAGAATACTCAGGGCCCGTCCAGTTTGGACCGAATACTCGATCGCTTGTGCCAGATACATGGCACCCCCGAAAGGCCAGCCAATCACACTAACAGGGATTGTTGGGTGTTCAAGCAGGCAGGCAATTTAAGGGCCGAAAACAGAGACAAGGGGCTGCACAACAACGACGAGGAGCCCAAGCCGCCGAACAACAATGGACAGAAGGGCTTTCCCCCACAAGTGTGGACGGTGAACATGATATACGCAACCCACATTCCCAAGCGGGAGCGGAAGCGTGCGCTACGGGACGTATACGCGATGGAGCCAGTCGCCCCAAAGTTCAACCCATGGTCCTCCTGCCCGATCACTTTTGATCGAAGGGACCATCCCACTAGCATCCGTCATGGCGGCTTCACCGCATTGGTTCTCGACCCAATCATCGACGGATTTCATCTCACAAGAGTCCTCATGGACGGCGGCAGTAGCCTGAACCTGCTTTATCAGGATACAGTGCGGAAAATGGGCATAGATCCCTCAAGGATTAAGCCCACAAAAACGACCTTTAAAGGCGTTATACCAGGTGTAGAAGCCAACTGTACAGGCTCAGTAACACTTGACGTGGTCTTCGGATCTCCGGAAAATTTCCGAAGCGAAGAATTAATCTTCGATATAGTCCCGTTTCGCAGCGGCTATCACGCCCTGCTCGGACGAACCGCATTCGCAAAGTTCAGTGCGGTGCCGCACTACGCATATCTCAAGCTCAAGATGCCAGGCCCTCGAGGAGTAATCAAGGTCAACGGAAACACCGACGCTCCCTCTGTATGGAGGAGCACACGGCGGCTCTCGCAGCGGAGGTACAAAGTAGCCTTCTCAAGCAATTCTCCAGTCCGGCCATCAAAAAGCCAGACACTGCCAAGCGCGCCCGGAGTAACCCATAGCAGGACCGCCTAGCACACTCTGAGCAAGCGTAGCAATGCGGCCCCAACCCCAGCTCTCGCGACATAACGAAACCAGTACCTCGCGTACATAACTACGCCCTTGAAATACCATGGGCACAGGGGAAGGGGCACAATAACGGCATGCCCAAAATATGGCTTAAAACGTACTAGGGGCTGCCGGATTCTTTTTTTTAATTTTTTCTTACTTTCAGGACTCCATACTTCGGACGACCTGTTCGGCAATTCGACCGCCGCACAAACGATGCAAGCTCCAGGGAGGCAGACAAGCCATGCCGCATTATGGAACTCCCAGGTGGTCTCTGTTACGAGTGGTATACCTGTTTTAAATACAATTCCGCGGCCTGCCCCTGGTCAGGACATACTAAATAGTCCAATATCTTTTGCTTACCGTACTATTTGTATCGTTCGGCTTTGATAAATAGCCTCTCTATAAACAATGCTTAGCTTCTTGTCTATTTTTTGCATTATCTTCTTTTCACATTTATGTTTATTAAATGACATGATTGCACCCATACACCATGGTACGGCAAACACGCCAGGGGCTTCAGTACCCTCATAATGGTGTGAGAAGTCCATACACTTTCACAAGTGCGGCACCCCGAACTTATAGCACTATATGCATCGGCTCCGAATCATGATTTGGGTCAATAGTTGGGTTTGCGCGGCTCCTATGTTTTGGTGCCTTACGTTCTGCTCTATCGGCTAAGGTAGCACTAGGAGAACCACTGCGATTGTGCCCCGGTTCAGCTGGGTTAAGCACCTCAGTGGAGAAAGCTAAAAATGACTGTCATGATGTGGCGAGAGACCGGTCGCTGTTCGAGAGGTTTTTCGAGTCCCTAAAGGCTTATGCCGCTTCGAGCGAGGAGCTGGCTTTGTTCGGCCAAGGCGTGGATAGCGCCCCGAACTCGGTCTTCCAAACTAGGGGCTTCGCCGAAATTTAAAATTATAGAGTTCTATGGCTAAGTGAGAGTGTTCAAGCATTATAGTCCGATTGCCTAGTTCGTTGTGCTGAGCGCCTCCCTCGAAGGACCCAACTATGGGAAAAAGAGCGCTCAGGTTTATCCCGAACACCCCAGTACTAGTGGCATGGGGGCAGAAGCTGACGACTGGCCATCTCTCAATTTTTGATAAATGGCCGCATAGAAAGTAATATTTTAAATTCAATAAGCATTGCTTAGCGCATATGAACAAGTTTTCAGCGCACAGGATAAACACGAGCGAGTTCATTCAAAAATCACATCCTTGGTACATTCATCCGCCACAAGGCGGGCACCTGCAAGAACATCCTTGTAGTAGTTCTCGGGCTTGCGATGCTCCTTCCCTGGCGGCGGCCCGTCCTTCACAAGCTTCTCACCGTCCAGCTTACACCAGTGCACCTTTGCACGGGCAAGGGCCCGACGGGCACCTTCGATGCAGACGGAGCGCTTGATGACCTCGAGCCTCGGACAGGCCTCCACCAACCGCCGCACCAGCCCGAAATAGCTCCCAGGCAGGGCCTCTCTGGGCCACAGCCGAACTATGAAGCCCTTCATGGCCTGCTCGGCCGCCTTGTGGAGCTCGACCAGCTGTTTCAGCTGGTCGCTCAAGGGCACAAGGTGTCCGGCCTCAGAATACTGAGACCAGAACACCTTCTCCGTCGAGCTACCCTCTTCAGCTCGGTAGAATGCGGCGGCGTCGGATACGCTGTGGGGAAGATCTGCGAATGCCCCTGGAGAGCTCCGGATTCGGGTAAGTAACATGTAGTTCACTTTTATATTTCTGCTTTGCATAAAGAATGCCTTACCTGCTGCTATCTTCCTCATCTCCTCCAACTCTTGGAGGGCCTTTTGGGCTTCGGCCTTGGCAGACTTGGCAGCCTCTAGGGCCGTTGCAAGCTCGGATGCTTGCGCCTTCGACTCCAGCTCCAAACTATCATGTTTTTTCATGAGAGCCTGAAGCTCTTGCTGCACCTCGCCGACCTGAGCCCCAAGTCTGTCTCGCTCGGTGCGCTCCGCGGCCGTTTTCTTTTCGGCCTCAGACAGCGCCTGCTTAAGGGTCGCCACCTCAGTCGTGGCCCCTACAATAAGCAGTACAATCCTGTTACTCTTTTTGCAATCAAGCCTTTTTATAGGCACTTTTTCTGTAAGGTATTTCTTACCTTCTTCCTCCTCAAGCCGCCGCTTGGCAAGGCTGAGCTCTTGCTCGGTCCGCTCGAGGTCCTGCTTCAGGACACCCACCTCCGCAGTCAGTGCGGCGGTGGATAGCAGCGAAGCCTGCATACGCATATTGACTCTTTTTTTAGACTCCTGTGAAATTTAATAGATCCTCTATTCGGCTTTTCTTTCCGAACGCCAAACAGAGCATCAGGGGCTACTGTCTATGCGGTAATATTTTTACATATTTTTACTTAACTCGAAGCCTGTTAGAAGGCTAGCGCAAGCTTCAGTCAGTCCGCTCTTGGCGGACTGAACCTTCTGGATCACCGTACTCATAATAGTACGGTGCCCCTTGTCGATGCAGGCGTCGTCAAGCACCTCCAGCAGATTGTCCGGCACCTCCGGTTGGACGGAGGCCGCCGGCTCAAAAGGCTTGCTCCTCTTGGAAGGAGTTCGCCTACCGCGGTCCAGAACTGATTCCGGCGCGGTGTCCGGCACAAAGCCGGACTTAGAGCCCTGGGGAGCCTTATCCCTTTCACTCCTGGAGTCCGGGAGGTTTCCTTGCGGCTCCTCCGGGACCACCTCCTCCTGCCCCGGAGCTTGTCGCGACGCCACTTCGGCGTCGTCTGCAGTGCGGGGGGGAGACAGCGGGCGGAACTGAGTTCACGTCCGATGAGTCCAGGGAGCCACCCGACGATTCGTCGAATTCGGCCCGGGGCGGACTGCATAATTACATTCGACATTAGGGAAAGCTGTGCAACAAAGGAACATCATGAGCTACTCTGATATCCAAACTTACGATTTCGCCGGACGCTTGGCCCTGTTTGGCCACTCCTCTTTGCCCTCTTCGGCGTTGGGGGCGTAGTCCGACAGAGGGGTCTTCCTTTTCCTAGACCCCTCGGCCTCCCCCGTTGGGGCGGCCTTCCTCTTCTCTCCTCCCTCCGCTAGGGGGGGAGAGTTTTCTTCTTCCTCCTCCTCGTTTTCGCGGGAGGAGGGCGTCTCGGACTCATCAGATGACGAGTCCGACACCACCATGTTGCGGTCACTCTTTCGAGTCCCCGTGGTCTTCTTCTTCTTGGCCTTCTTCTCCGGCACCACATAAGGCGCCGGAACCAGCAGCTTCACTAGTAGAGCTGGGGCTGGGTCTTTGGGCAGCGGAGCCGGACAGTTAATCGGTCCGGATATCGCCCGCCAAGCCTGTCAAAGGTAAGGGAGTTTAGATCCCGCATAGAGTCAAACTATGAAAAAAGCTTAACATCCTGTAAAAGGTGTAGATGGCTTACCTCGCTAGCGCGACGCTGCGAGCTGTATCCGCGGTCCTCGGAAGCGGATGCGGGAGCCTCGACGCCCTTGAATAGCATCTTCCAGGCGTCTTCGTACGTCGTGTCGAAGAGCCTGCTGAGGGTTTGATGCTGCGCCGGGTCGAACTCCCACAGATGAAAATCCCGTTGTTGGCACGGGAGGATCCGGCGGACGAGCATAACCTGGATTACATTAACAAGCTGGACTGGCTTGTTCACCAGGGACTGGATGCATGTTTGCAATCCGGTCACCTCTTTTTCATCACCCCACGACAGGCCCGTCTCTTTCCAGGACATAAGCCGCGTGGGGGGTCCGGATCGGAACTCGGGGGCTGCGGTCCATTTCGGATCGCGCGGCTCTGTGATATAAAACCACCCGGATTGCCATCCCTTTAGGGTCTCCACGAAAGAGCCCTCGAACCATAGGACGTTGGCCATCTTGCCCGCCATGGCGCCTCCGCACTCCGCCTGGCTACCGCGCACCACCTTGGGCTTGACGTTGAAGGTCTTGAGCCAGAGGCCGAAATGAGGGCGGACACGGAGAAAAGCCTCACACACGACGATAAACGCCGAGATGTTGAGGATGAAGTTCGGGGCCAGATCATGGAAATCCAGGCCGTAGTAGAACATGAGCCCCCGGACAAATGGGTGGAGTGGAAAACCCAGTCCGCGGAGGAAGTGGGGGAGAAATACTACCCTCTCATGGGGCCTCGGGGTGGGGAGAAGCTGCCCCTTTTCGGGAAGCCGGTGCGCGATGTCCTTGGACAGGTATCCGGCCTTCCTTAGCTTCTTGACTTGGCCCTCCGTGGCGGAGGCGACCATCCGCTTGCCTCCCGCTCCAGACATTGCTGGAGAAGGTTGAGGTGGGAAGTGCGCGCTTGGGCGCTGGAGCTCGGGTGCGCAGGAGATGGATAGGCAAAGGAGGAAGAAGGCGTAGGTAAAAAGGTGGATCCTTGTCCCCTTATATGGGCGGATGCGGTTGTGCCTCCCCACCTTCCTAGTAAAACTCGCTTGCCTCCCAAGCACCGTGATAAGTGGCGCGGTTGGGTTACCCACGTCCGTATTGATGAGAATCCCGTAAAAGGGGGGTACACGATCTCTGCTTTGACAAGACGTGCCAAGGAAACCGCCTCGCAAAACACGCTGAGGTGGAAAAGTGAAAACGATTCGAGTAAAGGACTTGGCTGTAGTGTGATGACGCACTGCGGAATACGTCAGCAGATTTGATTTGTGTTAATATTATTCTCTCTATGGCAATATGTGGAAGCTTATTTTGCAGAGCCGGACACTACTCTTGGTGTTTACAATCTTCTATGAAGGACTTGGAGGAGGAACCCGCCTTGCAATGCCGAAGACAATTTGCGCGCCGGACTCATCGTCATTGAAGCCTGGTTCAGGGGCTACTGAGGGAGTCCTGGATTAGGGGGTGTTCGGGTAGCCGGACTATACCTTCAACCGGACTCCTGGACTATGAAGATACAAGATTGAAGACTTCGTCCCGTGTCCGGATGGGACTTTCTTTGGCGTGGAAGGCAAGCTTGGCGATGCGGATATTCAAGATCTCCTACCATTGTAACTGACTCTATGTAACCCTAACCCTATCGGGTGTCTATATAAACCGGAGGGTTGTAGTCCGTAGGACATCAACTCCATATACAACAATCATACCATAGGCTAGCTTCTAGGGTTTAGCCTCCTTGATCTCGTGGTAGATCTACTCTTGTACTACCCATATCATCAATATTAATCAAGCAGGACGTAGGGTTTTACCTCCATCAAGAGGGCCCGAACCTGGGTAAACATCATGTTCCCTGCTTCCTGTTACCATCCGGCCTAGACGCACAGTTCGGGACCCAGTACCCGAGATCCGCCGGTTTTGACACCGACAGAGGGCCTCTACATCAACTCTATTGCCCTTCCGATGAAGCGTGCGTAGTTTACCACAGACCTATGGGTCCATAGCTAGTAGCTAGATGGCTTCACTAGTGCAGAACCAGGATTTAGCACCGGTTCGTAAGGGCCTTTAGTGCCAGTTCTGTAACCGTCACTAAAGGGTGGGGACTAAAGGTGCCCCTCCTTTAGTACCGATTCGACACGAACCGCCACTAAAGTGCCACATGGCACGAGCCAGGCCCGGGTGCGGGGAGACCATTAGTACCGGTTGGTAACACCAACCGGTACTACATGTTTGGGGGGGGGGTTGGTTTTATTTTTTATTTTCCCTTTAATTTTGTGTTTTCAATTTAATTTACAGATTTTTTTACATTATAATGAGTTGTTAAATCATTAGGTGAAAGTACCGCAGATTAGTTTCGACTGGATGCATGGATCCTAGCTAAGTAATATGGATATGGCATATACTTGATCACTTAGCTAGGATCCATCCAGTTGAAACTAATCCGCGGTTTCTTTCATAAATGATATAATAACTCATCATCATCATGATCATCATCATCATCATCATCATCATCATCATCATCATCATATTAATATAAAAACTCTTGCATCATATCATCACCAACAATAGTATACTAGCTAGCTGAAAATCATCATATATAGTTGTCATTACCTATTTAATCATCATAGTCATTACCGCTATCTAATCACCACGAACACTAGCTTAAAGAAGAAACATTCACTTGTACCAGAAGCAAAGATATCATCGAGTTCAACATGGTCATGAGATTATAAGCGTTCATAAGACCTCAAAAGCAAATCACTCTTTGAGATTAAGTTCAGGACGAAGAACACGGACATGAGAGGACAAGTACTAAGAGCATGAACTAGCTAATCACTCCTGCTGCTCTCTCTGAGGTAAAATATCATAGAACATGTATAGCTCTCCTGATTCATCATATTAGAGCATGCAGATGAACCTGTCTCCTAATCGTGGGCTGCGCTTCTGATTGTTGCCCCTAGTACTTCTCTACGATCGTTAACAATTTTGCTCCAATCTTTCACTATTAAGCATCCCTCGCTTTTAGAAATCCTGAATGCACTCATGTGCATTGTAGGATGTCTTGGCCGTAAGCTAACCATTGACATGTGACCTTTAGTACCGATCCACTGAGGCACAATTGTCATCCGGAGTCCTTGTTGAAGAACATTGTATAGTAACATTACTTAGCAATGAAGTTTAGCTTGAAAAGTAATTTATGCAAAAGATGCACTGAGGACAAATAGTAAAAATCTTACCATCTTTCCTAAATAGATGTGATCGTAGTTCAATACGATCACTATTGGTCGCACGTTTTGAGTACTAAGATTTTCAAATTTAGGAAAATAATTTGTCTTGACAGCATCAAGATCCTCAAGCCATGAAACATAATGACTTATCTCCTCGCAGTTTAGTTCAGCCCCGGGACAATGGACGGTCCTGTCAATAGAAATTAGTTGTCAACTATTTTTCAATAAACAATAGCGAAGACATAAATATGGTTGAGAAAACTCACATAATGGTAGAACTGGAGGCGTCTGCACATCGACCCAAATGTCTCTATTACCTTCAATATCATCTTCGGGACGAATATCAAAGGTGATAAACATATCAGGCTCAAATGCATAAGCCTTGCACAGTGCTTGCCAAGTTTTGCATTCAAAATAGGTTTAGGTGTCTGCATTGTATAATTTGATGTTGAAGGTATAACCATGCTCGGTCTTCAAGTAAACTCTCTTTACCTCCATAGTTTTGTTACGACTGAAACCTATCTTATCCAAGACAAAAATTCTTGCATGGCTGGGGATAAGCTAGTAGAATAGTGAAAATTTAAAATTATAAGTTAAAGCAAATGAAGCGCAAGTCATGCTTAATTACGAAAAAAGACTTGTCGTTATGATTTACTGTATCCACTTCGAAGGTCTCATCCAACTTGATGCTGAAGCGCCTATCATCAACTAGGAAATTTCTGTCGCACAGGCCGCACTGGTCTTCGCAGTATTCACACATAATGAAATTGTTTTCGTCGTCAGACGACATTTCTATGTTCATAGGTGAAACATTAAACACTTATTAGTTCTATTAATTCAACTAGTTCTATTAATTAATTCAACTAGTTCAACTAATTCAACTAGATGATCAAATCTCATATACCTAAAAATAAATTAGCTACTTCTATATAGTAAAATTTTAATTAGATGATCAAATCTCATATACCTAAATTTAATATTTATCTAATTCATCTAACATTAATATATCTAATTGATCTATTAATTCAACTAATTCAACTAGTTCTATTAATTCAAATAGTTCAACTAATTGAACTAAGCACTTACTAAAAATAAACTAGTTCTATTAAAAATAAACTAGTTCTATCTAATTCATCTAACATTTGACATTAATCTAACATTCTTATCTAGCTAATTCATCTAATTTTGATAATCTAATTAACAATTTGACATACATTAATCTAATTCATTTAGCAAGCTAAAACTTTGACATTAATCTAAACAACAGAAAACATAAAAAGTAAAAAAAGTGTGTGTGTGTGTGTGGACGCGCGCACGTGTACGTGTGTGTGTGTGTGTACGACCGGCCAACTCGACCGGCGCGGCGACGGGGCGGCGGTGGGAGACGTACGACGACGACGACGGGGCGACGGCGTACGGGGCGGCGGCGCGAGATGTACCGGGATCGACCGGCGCGGCAACGGGGTGGCGGCATACGGGGCGGCGGCGCGAGACATACGGCAACGACGCGTCGGGGCGTCGATGGGGACAGGGGCGGTGGCGGGGACGGGGGCGGTGGCGGGGACGGGGGCGGCGGCGACGGGGACGGCGACGACGCGCGGCGGGGGCGGCGACAGGGACAGCGACGGGCAATGACGCGGGACCAGGGCGGCGTACGGGACGGCGCTGATGTCGAAAGATATTGGAGAAGTGGGAAATGAAACTGATTTTTTGAAGTGTTGTATACATAGGATGGACCTTTAGTACCGGTTGGAGCCACCAACCGGTACTAAAGGTCAAATTTGGCTAGGCCAAACGGCGGGAAGCGTTCCCCTTTAGTACCGGTTCGTGGCTGAAACCGGTACTAAAGACCCCCCTTTAATACCGGTTGGAGCCACGACCCGGTACTAAAGGTGGTGCGCTCCCATCCCGTGGTGCACAAAGTTTAGTCCTACCTCGCCGAGCGAAGGGCAACCGCACTGGTTTATAAACCCAGCCACGGCTGCTCCTTCGAGCTTCTCTCTAAAGTAGGCTTCTGGGCCTAACTTTCCCGCGCTGCCCTGTGAGCCTGCTGGGCCTTATGGGACTGCATATCCACGCCCAGGGCCGAGCAGGCCCACTGGGCAGCGCCGAAATATTTTTTATATAGTTTTTTTCTTTTCTGCTTTATATTTTTTCTTCTATTTATTTCTGAGTAGTTTTTTGCTGTATTTAGAGTTTCTTTGTGAATATTTTAAATAGTTTAAATTTGAATTATTTGAAATTTGTGTGAATCACTAGTTTGTGAATAACTTAACTTTAAAAATAGTTTTTTTAGTGATTATTTATTCTTATGTTTAATATTAGCGTGATTTATCATTATATTCAAATTGGTAATACGTCTGGAGTTGTAATAAGTTATTAAAATTTTGAATCGCCGGTGTAACCGACGAGTTTTTGTCCGAAACCCTGATACTTCAAAAGAGATTGTCCAGTTTGTACATGAAGTGCATCCAGTTTTTGCCGTGACCCTCTCTACTTTTTTGCACATGCTATGCGGGTGAAATGATGACACCATGCCAAGTTTCAACCTTTTCAGAGTTCATTTGTAGTGCTTTTCAGTTTCAGGGCCATTTAGCTCAAAATAAATCAGTAAATGCATTAAAAATAGCAAATTATGTCAGAAAGGGTTGAAAGTTGATGACGTGGCTTTGAATGGTGCATGTTGAACGCAAAAAAGTCCGGAGTTCTAATAAGTTATTAAAATTTTGAATTGCTGGTGTAACAGATGAGTTTTCATCCGAAACCCTGATACTTCGAAAGAGATTGTCCAGTTTGTACACGAAGTGCATCCAGTTTTTGCCATGACCCTCTCTACTTTTTTGCACATGCTATGTGGGTGAAATGATGACACCATGCCAAGTTTCAACCTTTTCAGAGTACATTTGTAGTGCTTTTCAATTTCAGGTCCATTTAGCTCAAAACAAATCAGTAAATGCATTAAAAATAGCAAATTATGTCAGAAAGGGTTGAAATTTGATGACGTGGCTTTGAATGGTGCATGTTGAACGCAAAAAAGTCCAGAGTTGTAATAAGTTATTAAAATTTTGAATTGCCGGTGTAACAGATGAGTTTTCGTCTGAAACCCTGATACTTCGAAAGAGATTGTCCAGTTTGTACATGAAGTGCATCCAGTTTTTGCCGTGACCCTCTCTACTTTTGTACACATTCTATGCGGGTGAAATGATGACACCGTGCCAAGTTTCAACCTTTTCAGATTCATTTGTAGTGCTTTTCATATTTAGGGCTAAGTTCAACCTTTTCAGAGTTCATTTTGCACATGCTAAGTCAGGAGAGAGTGGGGGGCGGCCGGCGGGGGAGGACCAGCAGGGGGGGATTGAGGGGGAGACTGAGTGAGTGTAAGTGTGAGTGGAGAGAGGAGACAGTGAGGGTGTAAACATGTAAAAATATACATAAAAATACATTGATCATCAATGATCTTTTTGTGTACAATCTGAATTGTAATATGAGTCCTCAACGGTTTAGAAACCGGTAAAGACTCATATTGCGGCCACAAATTCTACACATAGAGTTCAATGAAGACCAAGTGCTTGTGATAGTTTGAGAAGTAACATATTTAAGGTGGTAAAAACCCTGTTAGGGGAGCGAGGTGGGACTAAAAATAGCCTGCCACAACCTCTTTAGTACCGTTTCATGCCAAGAACCGGTACTAAACGGGCTAGTCGGGCCCTAGCCTGACAACAGCCATCCACTACCTCTTTAGTACCGGTTCGTGGCATGAACCGGTACTAAAGGTTCGCCACGAACCAGTAATAATGAGCGCCGACCGCCTAGCCGTCGGAACCGGCACTAATGTGCTTCACATTAGGCCCTTTTTCTACTAGTGCTTCTTCTCTCTCTTTGATCCTCAATGCCATGTTCTCCTCGATGTTCTTGGAGATCTATCTCATGTAATCTTATTTTGCGGTGTGTATGTCGATATCTGACGAATTGTGGATTTATGATCAGTTTATCTATGAATATTATTTGAATCTTCTCTGATTTCTTATATGAATGATTTGATATCTTTGTATTTCTCTTTGAATTATCGGTTTGGTTTGGCCAACTAGATTGGTTCTTCTTGCAATGGGAGAGGTGCTTAGTTTTGGGTTCAATCTTGCGCACCTAGTGACAAAGTAGGGGTAGCGAGGCACGTATTTGTATTGTTGCCATCAAGGGTAAAAAGATGGGGTTTTCATCATATTGCTTGAGTTTATCCCTCTACATCATGTCATCTTGCTTAAGGTGTTACTCCGTTCTTATGAACTTAATACTCTAGATGCATGCTGGATAGCGGTCGATGTGTGGAGTAATAGTAGTAGATGCAGAATCGTTTCGGTCTACTTGACACAGACATGATGCTTATATTCATAATCATGGCCTTGTATATCGTCATAACTTTGCGCTTTTCTATCGATTGCTCGACAGTAATTTGTTCACCCACCGTGTTGTTTTCCTTCAAGAGAGAAGCCTCTAGTGAAACCTATGGCCCCTGGGTCTATTTTCCATCATATATTTTCAGATCTATAACCCAAAAATACCTCGTTGTAATTTATTTACTTTTACTTTGTTTTACGTTTTAGTGATCTTTTATATCTATCTCTATCAGATCTCACCTTTGCAAGTGACCGTGAAGGGATTGACAACCCCTTTATCGCGTTGGGCACAAGTGCTTGATTGTTTGTGTAGGTGCATAGATTGGAGACTTGCTTGTATCTCCTACTAGATTGATACCTTGGTTCTCAACTGAGGGAAATACTTATCTCTACTTTGGTACATCACCCTTTCCTCTTCAAGGTAAAAACCAACGCAAGCTCAAGAAGTAGCAACAAACAACTCTCTTGTGTATCAACATGAGCCATGCCCGAATCACAGCTATTAGTGCTACTACGTGAACTACCAGCTTCGTATGTTCATCCATAACCTAGGAAACATTGATGGTGTTGTGAGCAATGGGGAAATCTATCCTACACCTTGCCTAGTGGTGTAACAACTGACCTAACGTAGGGGGGAGTTCCATATTTCTTACCCGCTTCGGAGACAATGACAAGGAAGGGGGGCATGATTGAGTCAAGGAGGACCAGACAGTGGCCAATAGGAAGGGGAGAAGAAACTCATTCTACTGTCGCATCCGCCACTTGCGCAGATTTGAGTCGCCGCTGCCACCGGTGCTAAGAATAGAGGAAGTGAAGGAAATATGCCCTAGAGGCAATAATAAAGTTGTTATTTATATTTCCTTATATCATGATAAATTTTTATTATTCATGCTAGAATTGTATTAACCAGAAACTTAGTACATGTGTGAATACATAGAAAAAACTGAGTGTCCCTAGTATGCCTCTACTTGACTAGCTCATTAATCAAAGATGGTTAAGTTTCCTAACCACATACATGTGTTGTCATTTGATGAACGAGATCACATCATTAAAGAATGATGTGATGGACAAGACCCATCCGTTAGCTTAGCATAATGATCATTTAGTTTTATTGCTATTTCTTTCTTCATGACTTATACATGTTCCTCTGACTATGAGATTATGCAACTCCCGAATACCGAAGGTGAAGGAAATATGCCCTAGAGGCAATAATAAAGTTGTTATTTATATTTCCTTATATCATGATAAATGTTTATTATTCATGCTAGAATTATATTAACCGGAAACTTAGTACATGTGTGAATACATAGACAAACAGAGTGTCACTAGTATGCCTCTACTTGACTAGCTCGTTAATCAAAAGATGGCTAAGTTTCCTAACCATAGACATGAGTTGTCATTTGATGAACGGGATCACATCATTAGAGAATGATGTGATTGACTTGACCCATCCGTTAGCTTAGCACTATGATCATTTATTTTATTGCTATTTCTTTCTTCATGACTTATACATGTTCCTATGACTATGAGATTATGCAACTCCCGAATACCGGAGGAACACTTAGTGTGCTATCAAATGTCACAATGTAACTGGGTGACTATACAGATGCTCTACAGGTGTATCCAATGGTGTTTGTGAGTTGGCATAGATCGAGATTAGGATTTGTCACTCCATGTATCGGAGAGGTATCTCTGGGCCCTCTCGGTAATGCACATCACTATAAGCCTTGCAAGCAATGTGACTAATGATTTAGTTGCGGGATGTTGCATTACGGAACGAGTAAAGAGACTTTCCAATAATGAGATTGAACTAGGTATTGAGATACCGATGATCGAATCTCGGGCAAGTAACGTACCGATGACAAAGGGAACAACATATGTTGTTATGCGGTTTGACCGATAAAGATCTTTAAGAATATGTAGGAACCAATATGAGCATCTAGGTTCCGCTATTGGTTATTGACCGGAAGTGAGTCTCGGTCATGTGTACATAGTTCTCAAACCCGTAGGGTCCGCACGCTTAACGTTCGATGATGATCGATATTATGAGTTTATGTGTTTTGATGTACCGAAGGTAGTTTGGAGTCCTGGATGTGCTCACGGACATGACGAGGAGTCTCTAAATGGCCGATACATAAAGATTGATATATTGGAAGGCTATGTTTGGACACCAGAATGGTTTCGGATAAGTTCGGTCAATTACCGAAGTACGGGGGGGGGGGGGGGGGGGGGGGGGGGGGGGGGTTACCGAAACCCCCCGGGGAGTCAATGGGCCTTAATGGGGATGGTGGGAGAGAGAAGGAGGCGGCCAAGTGGGGGCGCCCCCAAGCCCAATCCGAATTGGGGAGGGTCCCGACCCCCCTTTCCTTCTCTCCTTCTCCTTTTTCCTTCTTCTCCTACTCCAACTAGGGAAGGGGGGGAACCTACTCCTACTAGGAGTAGGAATCCCCCTTGGGGCGCGTCATAGAGAGGGCCGACCCTCCCCTCCTCCACTCCTTTATATAAGGCGGAGGGGGGGGGAACCCCATAGACACACAAGTTGACAATTGTCTTAGCCGTGTGCGGTGGCCCCCTCCATAGATTTCCACCTCGATCATATCGTTGTAGTGCTTAGGTGAAGCCCTGCGTTGGTAACTTCATCATCACCGTCATCACACCGTCGTGCTGACGAAACTCTCCCTCGGCCTCAGCTTGATCAAGAGTACGAGGGACATGACCGAGCCGAACGTGTGCAGACCGCGGAGGTGCCGTGCGTTCGGTACTTGATCGGTTGGATCGCGAAGACGTTCGACTACATCAGCCGCGTTACTTAACGCTTCCGCTTTCGGTCTACGAGGGTACGTGGACACACTCTCCCCTCTCGTTGCTATGCAGCTCCTAGATAGATCTTGCGTGATCGTAGGATTTTTTTTCAAAATACTGTGTTCCCCAATAGTGGCATCCGAGCCAGGTCTATGCGTAGATGTTATATGCACGAGTAGAACACAAAGGAGTCGTGGGCGTGGGTATATACATATTGCTTGCCGTCACTAGTTGATTCTTGATTCAGCAGTATTGTTGGATGAAGCAGCTCAGACCGACATTACGCGAGACTGGTTCTACTGACGTGCTTCGCACACAGGTGGCTAGTGGGTGTTTGTTTCTCCAACTTTAGTTGAATCGGTTTCAATGAACATGGTTCTTTCTTAAGATCAAAAAGCAATCACTATACTATGTTGTGGTTTTGATGCGTAGGTAAGAACGGTTCTTGCTAGAAGCCCATAGCAGCCACGTAAAACTTGCAACAACAAAGTAGAGGACATCCAACTTGTTTTTGCAGGGCATGTTGTGATGTGATATGGTCAAGATGTGATTATATCAATTGTTGTATGAGATGATCATGTTTTGTAACACTGTTATCTGCAACTAGCAGGAGCCATATGGTTGTCACTTTATTGTATGAAATGCAATTGCCATGTAATTGCTTTACTTTATCACTAAACGGTAGCGATATTCGTAGAACCAATAGTTGGCGAGACAACAATGATGCTTCGATGGAGATCAAGGTGTCAAGCTGATGATGATGGTGATCATGACGGTGCTTTGGAGATGGAGATCAAAAGGCATAAGATGATGATGGCTATATCATATCACTTATTTGATTACATGTGATGTTTATCCTTTATGCATCTTATTTTGCTTAGTACGGAGGTAGCATTATAAGATGATCTCTCACTAAATTTTAAGGTACAAGTGTTCTCCCTGAGTATGCACCGTTGCTACAGGTCATCATGCTGAGACACCACGTGATGATCGGGTGCGATGAGCTCTATGTTCACATACAATGGGTGCAAGCCAGTTTTGCATAAGCAGAATACTCGGGTTAAACTTGACGAGCCTAGCATATGCAGATATGGCCTCGAAACACTCAGACCGAAAGGTCGAGCGTGAATCATATAGTAGATATGATCAACATAGTGATGTTCACCATTGAAAACTACTCCATCTCATGTGATGACCAGACATGGTTTAGTTGATATGGATCACATGATCACTTAGATGATTAGAGGGATGTCTATCTAAGTGGGAGTTCTTAAGTAATATGATTAAATTGAACTTTAATTTATCATGAACTTAGTATCTGATAGTATTTTGCATGTCTATGTTGTTGTAGATAAATGGCCCATGCTGTTGTTCTGTTGAATTTTAATGTGTTCCTAGAGAAAGCTAAGTTGAAAGATGATGGTAGCAATTACATGGACTGGGTCCATAACTTGAGGATTGTCCTCATTGCTGCACAGAAGAATTACGTCCTAGAAGCACCGCTGGGTGACAAGCCTGCTGCAGATGCTGCTGGCGACATTAAGAACATCTGGCAAAGCAAAGCTGATGACTACTCGATAGTTCAGTGTGCCATGCTTTATGGCTTAGAACCGGGACTTCAACGATGTTTTGAACGTCATGGAGCATATGAGATGTTCCAGGAGTTGAAGTTAATATTTCAAGAAAATGCCCAGATTGAGAGATATGAAGTCTCCAATAAGTTCTACAGCTGCAAAATGGAGGAGAGTAGTTCTATCAGTGAACATATACTCAGAATGTCTGGGTACCACAACCGCTTGACTCAGCTGGGAGTTAATCTTCCTGATGGTAGTGTCATTGACAGAGTTCTTCAATCACCGCCACCAAGGTACAAGAGCTTCGTGATGAACTATAATATGCAAGGGATGGATAAGACAATTCCCGAGATCTTCGCAATTGAGGGAGTCCTGGATTAGGGGGTCTCTGGACAGCCGGACTATATCCTTTGGCCGGACTATTGGACTATGAAGATACGAGATTGAAGACTTCGTCCCGTGTCTGGATGGGACTCTACTTGGTGTGGAAGGCAAGCTAGGCAATATGGATATGTATATCTCCTCCTTTGTAACCGACCTTGTGTAACCCTAGCCCCCTCCAGTGCCTATATAAACCGGAGGGTTTTAGTCCGTAGGACAAGATACAATCATACCATAGGCTAGCTTTTAGGGTTTAGCCTCTCTGATCTCGTGGTAGATCGACTCTTGTAATACTCATA
The DNA here is from genome assembly GCF_003073215.2 of Triticum urartu. Lineage (NCBI taxonomy): Eukaryota > Viridiplantae > Streptophyta > Magnoliopsida > Poales > Poaceae > Triticum > Triticum urartu. The sequence goes on along the minus strand of NC_053027.1, from coordinate 512,278,110 downwards.
TCATCAAGAATAATCAAGCAGGATGTAGGGTATTACCTCCATCAAGAGGGCCCGAACCTGGGTAAACATCGTATCCCCTGCCTCCTGTTACCATCCGCCTTAGATGCACAGTTCGGGACCCCCTACCCGAGATCCGCCGGTTTTGACACCGACATTGGTGCTTTCATTGAGAGTTCCACTGTGTCGTCACCATAAGGCTTGATGGCTCCTTCGATCATCGCTAGCGATGTGGTCCAGGGTGAGGCTTTCCTCCCTGGACAGATCCTCATATTCGGCGGCTTTGCACTGCGGGCCAATTCGCTTGGCCTTCTGGAGCAGATTGAGAGCTACGCTCGTGGCCATTAGGTCAGATTCAGAAACTTGAACTACACGGCCGACATCCGCGGAGACTTGATCTTCGATGGATTCGGGCCCATGTCGGACGCGCCGTATAGTCGTGACGAGCATGACGTAACTCTGCCGTCAGACAATGTTCGGGAGATCACATCTACAACTACTTCGTCCATCAATCCGGAGCAAGTCACGCCATCCGAGAGCGGAGGGATGGACCCTGCCATGGAGGCTGCACTCTTAGTGGCGTTAGAGCCGGATACTGACTTCACTCCTTACGAGAGCCGTGTCGCCAAACCATTGGATTCATCTCCGGCCACGGACTCCGAGCCGCTCATATCCATGCCCGTCGAATCTGACTGGGCGCCGATCATGGATTTCACCTCCACGGATATCTTTCAGCACTCACCTTTCAGAGATGTGCTAAATTCATTAAGGTCTCTCTCCCCGTCAGGAGAACCTTGGCCGAACTATGTCCGGCTAGAATGGGATGTGGACGACGAAGAAATTCGCTGCCCACCCACCACCCACTTAGTAGCCACTGTCGACGACTTAACCGACATGCTCGACGTCGGCTCCGAAGACTTCGATGGTATGGACGACGAAGCCGGAGACGAACAGGATCCACCGCCCTCGGGGCACTGGACAACCACCTCATCATATGATATATACATGGTGGACAACCCCAAAGAAGCCAATGGCGACGAGACAGCGGAGGATGACCCCTCCAAGAAGCAACCCAAGCGCCGACGTCAGCGGCGCTGCTCTAAGTCCCGCCACAGCAAGAGCAGTGATACCGGCACAGGAGATAATAACACTCCGGATAGCGCCGAAGACAACAACAATCCCCTCCAGCATGGTGCAGAGCTAGAGGACGAACAAGCTAGCCCTCCAAAGCAGGCAGCAGATGGAGAACCGGAGGAGGACAATTACATGCCTCTCTCCGAAGACGAGGCGAGCCTCGGCGACGACGAGTTTATCGTGCCTGAGGACCCCGTTGAGCAAGAACGCTTCAAGCGCCGGCTTATGGTCACGGCAAATAGCCTAAAGAAGAAACAACAACAACTTCAAGCTAATCAAGACTTGCTAGCAGACAGGTGGACCGAAGTCCTTGTGGCCAAGGAGCATGAACTCGAGTGCCCGTCCAAGAGTTACCCAAAACGCAGGTTACTACCTCATCTCGAGGAGGAAGCATTGAAACCTCATTCACCAGTGTACGATGCGTCTGACCGGCCACTACATGGCTGAGCTAGGGAGGCGTTTCAGCCTAAGGATCAGACCGCACCCCGTCGCCACTCAGTCAAAAATACTAAGGCCCGGGGCAACACAGAGGACCTGCGAGACATCTTGGATAGTAAGGCAAAAATCACAAGGTCAATATACGGGACACGGGCACGTGCGCCCACACGGGACGATGATCATCGCGTCGGATACACCAAGAGTAAATCCGGCCGGGCCGAATACAGCAGACAAGACTCATATGAACTACGTCGGGATATAGCCCGGCACAGAGGTGCCGCACACCCCCTGTGCTTCACTGATGAAGTTATGAATCATGAATTCTCGGAGGGTTTCAAACCCGTAAATATCGAATCATACGATGGCACAATAGATCCTGCTGTATGGATTGAAGATTTCGTCCTTCACATCCACATGGCTCGCGGTGATGATCTACATGCCATCAAGTACCTCCCACTAAAACTCAAAGGACCAGCTCGGCATTGGCTGAATAGCTTGCCAGCAGATTCCGTTGGTAGTTGGGAGGATCTGGAAGATGCATTTCTTGACAACTTCCAGGGCACTTATGTGCGGCCGCAGGATGCTGATGGCTTGAGCCACATAACCCAGCAGCCAGGGGAGTCGGCCAAACAATTCTGGACATGGTTCCTAACTAAGAAAAATCAAATTGTAGACTGTCCGGATGCAGAGGCCCTAGCGGCATTCAAGCATAACATCCGTGACGAGTGGCTCGCCCACCACCTTGGCCAGGAGAAGCCGAAATGTATGGCAGCCCTCACGACACTCGTGACCCGCTTTTGCGCGGGCGAGGACAGCTGGCTGGCTCGCAGCAACAACACATCGAGGAATCCGGATACCTCAGATACCAAAGATGCTAACGGTAGGCAGCATCGTAATAGACCAAAGCGACGCAATAACGGCTATAACACCGAAGATACGGCAGTTAATGCCGAATTCGGAGGCTCTAGATCCGGTCAGCAGAAAAAGCCATTTAAAAGAAATACTCCGGCTTCGTCCAGTCTGGATCGCATACTGGATCGCTTGTGTCAAATCCACGACACCCCAGACAAGCCAGCCAATCACACCAACAGAGAATGTTGGGTTCAAGCAGGCCGGCAAGTAAAATGCCGAGAATAAGGACAAGGGGCCGCACAACGATGACGAGGAGGAGCCCCGGCCACCAAACACAGGAGGACAGAAGGGGTTTCCCCCACAAGTGAAGACGATGAACATGATATACGCAACCCACATTCCCAAGAGGGAGCAGAAGCGTGCACTAAGGGACGTCTATGCGATGGAGCCCGTCGCCCCAAAGTTCAACCCATGGTCTGCCTGTCCGATCACCTTCGATCGCAGGGACCACCCCACTAGCATCCGTCATGGCGGATCCGCCGCACTGGTCCTAGACCCCATCATTGACGGATTTCACCTCACTCGAGTCCGTATGGATGGCGGCAGCAGCCTGAACCTGCTTTATCAGGATACAATGCGAAAAATGGGTATCGATCCCTCGAGAATCAAACCCAGCAAAACCACCTTTAAAGGCGTCAACCCAGGTGTAGAGGCCCATTGCACAGGCTCAATCACACTGTAAGTGGTCTTCGGATCACTGGATAACTTCCGAAGCGAAGAGTTAATCTTCGACATCGCCCCGTTTCGCAGTGGCTATCATGCACTACTCGGACGGACATCATTTGCAAAATTCAATGCAGTGCCGCATCACGCATACCTCAAGCTCAAGATTCCAGGACCTCGCGGGGTTATAACAGTAAATGGAAACACAGAACGCTCGCTCCGTACGGAAGAGCACACTACAGCCCTTGCAGCAGAGGCACAAAGCAGCTTGTTCAGGCAGACCACTCATTCAGTGTCACAGCCCCCAGACACCTTCAAGCGAGTCCGGAACAAGCTGCAACAGGATCGCCTGGCATGATCACAGCTCGCCTAGCAATCCGCCCCCCGTCCCAGTCCCAGTGAAGCGACGAAATCCGCGCCGCACGTACATAACTACGCATTGAAAATACCATGGACATAGGTGGGGGCACAATCAGGACACGCCCCGCATTGTAGCTTAACCACACTAGGGGCTGTACACCTGTGACATTCCTTTTCTCTTTCAGGGCCTAACTCTTCGGAAGCCCTTTCCAGCAGTACAATTGCCGGACACATTCCGGAAGCAACAACCAAGGCGGCAAGAAGCTAAGATGAACACGGGAACCGCCAGGTGGTCTCTAGTAATACTTGATATACCCGTTTTTTCACTATTTATGCATAGCTTGCCCTGGGATAGGACATTTCAAATTGTCCTACTTTATGCTTATTGCACTACTTGTACCAGTACGCTTCGACGTATTATTCAAATAACAATGCACATCATTAATCTGTCATTGCATTATTTAAGTTTTTCTCTTTTCTATTATACGTCCATTTACGACAATCCGCACCCGCACGTTCGGGTACGGTCAGTACGCCAGGGGCTCTCGTTTACCCCATAATACGGCGCAGGAAGTCTGAACACTTTCGACAGTGCGGCACCCCGAACTTATAGCATTATATGCATCAGCTCCGAAGCATGTCTTTGGTCAAATGTTGGGTCGCCTGGCTCCCATGCTTTGGTACCTTACGTTCCGCTATATCGGCTAAGGTAGCGGTGGGAGAACTACTGCGATTGTGTCCCGGTTCTTTCGGACGAGCACCTTAGTAGAGAAAGCCAAAAACTGACTGTCATGATAAGGCGAGAGACTGGTCGCTGTTCGAGAGGTCTCAAGTCCTTAAAGACTTCTTCCGTTTCGGGCGAGGAGTCGGCCTTGTCCGGCTTAGGCGTGTATAGCGCCCCAAATTCGGCCCTCCGAATACCAGGGGCTTCGCCAAAAATTTAAAATTATAGACTTCGATGGCTAAGTGAGAGTGATAAAGCATTATAGTCCGATTGCCTGGTTCGTTGCACTGAACACCTCCCTTGAAGGACCCAAAATTGGGGTAAAGAGTGTTCAGATTTACCCCGAACACCCTAGTACTAGTTACATGGGGGTAGAAGCCGACGACTGGCCAACTCTTAGATTTTATAAAAACGGCCGCACAAAAGGTAATATTTTAAATTAAGAAAGCGTCGCATGGCGCAAAAGAACTCGTTTCATATTACAGGATCACATGGGCATGTTCATTCAAAAATTACGTCCTTGGCACACTCATCTGCCACTAAGCGGGAACCCTTTAGGACGCTCTCATAGTAATTCTCGAGGCAGCGATACTCCTTGCCCTCCGGCGGCCCCTCCTTCACCTGCTTCACGGCGTCCAGCTTCGCCCAGTGCACCTTCTCCCGGGCAAAAGCCCTGCATGCACCTTCGATGCAGACGGACCGCTTGATGACTTCAAGCCGTGGGTAGGCTTCCACAAGCCGCCTCACCAGACCGAAGTAGCTGCCGGAAAGGGGCTCGCCAGGCCACATCCGGACTATAAGGCCCCTCATGGCCTGTTCGGCCGCCTTGTGAAGTTCGACCAACTGCTTCAGCTGGTCGCTCAAGGACACGGGGTGTTCGGTCCCAGTATACTAAGACCAGAACAACTTCTCCGCCGAGCTCCCTTCCTCAGCCTGGTAAAACTCCGCGACATCCAGTACACTGCAGGGAAGATCTGCAAATGCTCCCGGAGAGCTCCGAACTCGGGTAAGAAAAAGGAAAGTCTCCTTCACATGCTTGCTTCGCATATTGAATGCCTTACCCGCTGCTATCTTCTTCGCCGCGTCAATCTTCTGGATGGCCTTGTGGGCTTCAGCCTTGGTGCTCCGAACGCTTTCAAGTGCCCGCGCGAGCTCGGACTCTCGCGTCTTGGAGTCAAGCTCCAAGGACTCGTGATTTTTGGCGAGAGCCTCGAGCTCTTGCTGCACCTCACCTACTCGGGCTTCTTGTTTCTCCCGTTCCAGGCGTTCTTTGGCCGCTTTGTCTTCGGCCTCGGACACCGCCTTCCTCAGGGTCTCCACCTCGGTCGTGGCCTCTGACAAATTCATGATGATCCTATTACTTTACACCCGAACTTCTTTTTAACTATATAGACGGGGGTATATCTTACCTTTGCTCTCTTCGAGCTGCCCCTTGGTGAGGTTGAGCTCGTCCTCGGACTGCTTCAGGGCCTGCTTCAGCGTAGAGACCTCCGCAGTACATGCGGCAGCAGCCAGCAGTGAAGCCTGCACATACACATAGACATACTCTAATTAGACTCTTGAGTTATCATTTGATCCTTGAGGGAGTCCTGGATTAGGGGGTGTTCGGGTAGCCGGACTATACCTCCAGCCGGACTCCTGGACTATGAAGATACAAGATTGAAGACTTCGTCCCGTGTCCGGATGGGACTTTCCTTGGCGTGGAAGGCAAGCTTGGCGATGCGATATTCAAGATCTCCTACCATTGTAACCGACTCTATGTAACCCTAACCCTATCCGGTGTCTATATAAACCGGAGGGTCGTAGTTCGTAGGCAATCAACTCCATATACAACAATCATACCATAGGCTAGCTTCTAGGGTTTAGCCTCCTTGATCTCGTGGTAGATCTACTCTTGTACTACCCATATCATCAATATTAATCAAGCAGGACATAGGGTTTTACCTCCATCAAGAGGGCCCGAACCTGGGTAAAACATCGTGTTCCCTGCCTCCTGTTACCATCCGGCCTAGACGCACAGTTCGGGACCCACTACCCGAGATCCGCCGGTTTTGACACCGACATTGGTGCTTTCATTAAGAGTTCCTCTATGTCGTCGCCTTTAGGCCCGATGGCTCCTTTGATCATCAACAACGATGCGGTCTAGGGTGATACTTTTCTCCCCGGACAGATCTTCGTTTTCGGCGGCTTCGCTCTGCGGGCCAATTCGCTCGGCCACCTGGAGCAGATCGAAAGCTACGCCCCTGGCCATGAAGTCAGGTTTGGAAGCTTAAACTACACGGCTGACATCCGCGGAGACTTGATCTTCGACGGGCTCGAGCCACGGCCAAGCGCGCCGCACTATCTCGAGGGGCATGATCTAGCTCTGCCCCCGGACAGTGTCCTGGAGGCCGCACACGCATCGGTTCCGACCCCTAACTCGGAGCCTATTGCGCCAATCAAGGATGAGCGGTTGGACGTCACCTCGGGGGCTGCGATCCCAAAAGCGATCGAGCCGAACGCTAGCCCCGCACTCTGCACGACCCATGACTCCGAGGATCCGGACTCCTCCCCGGACTCCGAACCCCCCGCGCCCCTGCCAATCGAATCCGATTGGGCGCCGATAATGGAGTTCACCGCCGCAGACATCTTTCAGCATTCGCCTTTTTGCGACATCCCGAATTCTCTTAAGTCTCTCTCTTTATCAGGAGAGCCCTGGCCGGACTACGGTCATCGAGGGTGGGATACGGACGATGAGGAAATTCAAAGCCCACCCACCACCCACTTTGTAGCCACTGTCGACGATCTAACTGACATGCTTGACTTTGGCTCCGAAGACATCGATGGCATGGACGACGATGTAGGAGACGAACAGGAACCAGCACCTCTAGGGCGCTGGAAGGCCACCTCTTCATATGACATATATATATGGTGGATACTCCAAAAGATGGAGATGGCGATGGAACAGTGGGGGATGACGCCCCCAAGAAACAGCCAAAGCACTGGCGTCAGCGGCGCCGCTCTAAATCCCACCAAAGAAAAAACGGTGATTCCGGCACGGGAGATAATACTACCCCGGATAGCGCCGAAGAACACCCACCTCAGCAAGATTCGGCACAAGAAGATGGAGAAGCCAGCCCTCATGAGAGAGCGGCAGACCGAGAGGTCGAGGATGATAACTATACGCCTCCCTACGAAGACGAGGCAAGCCTCGATGACGACGAATTCGTCATACCATCAGACCCCGCCGAACAAGAGCATTTTAAACGCAGGCTTTTAGCCACGGAAAGCAGCCTCAAGAAAAAGCAGCAACAACTTAGAGCTTCCCAAGATTTGCTAGCTGACAGATGGACTGAAGTCCTTGCGGCCGAAGAGTATGAACTCGAACGCCCCTCCAAGAGTTACCCGAAGCGCAGGCCGCTACCCCGATCAGAGGAGGAAGCACCTACATCACCAGCGCATGACATGGCAGACCGGCCACCTCGCGGCCACGACAGAGAGGCACCCCAGGCTTTACACTTTATGCTTCCGGCTCGTATGTTGTGTGGAATTGTGAGCGGATAACAATTTCACACAGGAAACAGCTATGACCATGATTACGCCAACTAGGTAGGCAAGACAAACAAGATCGATCTACGCATGCCTGCAGGTCGACTCTAGAGGATCTTCACTCCGGATACAACAAATCCGGCCGGGCCGAACACAACAGACATAGCTCTTCCAAGCTGCGTCGTGATATAGCCCAGTACAGAGGCGCCGCACACCCGCTATGCTTCACGAATGAAGTAATGGATCATAAAATCCCAGAGGGTGTCAAACCTGTAAACATCGAATCATACGATGGCACAACAGATCCGGCGGTATGGATCGAGGATTATCTCCTTCACATCCACATGGCACGCGACGATGATCTACACGCCATCAAATACCTCCCGCTCAAACTTAAAGGACCGGCCCGGCATTGGCTTAACAGCTTGCGAGCAGACTCAATCGGTTCTTGGGAGGACCTGGAAGCCGCATTCCTCGACAACTTCCAGGGCACTTACGTGCGACCACCAGATGCCGACGACTTAAGCCACATAATTCAGCAGCCAGAGGAATCGGCCAGACAATTCTGGACACGGTTCCTAACAAATAAAAACCAGATAGTTGACTGTCCGGACGCAGAGGCCCTAGCAGCCTTCAAGCATAACATCCGCGACGAGTGGCTTGCCCGGCACCTGGGACAGGAAAAACCGAAAGCCATGGTAGCCCTCACGACACTCATGACCCACTTTTGCGCGGGAGAAGACAGCTGGTTAGCTCGCAGTAACAACTTATCAAAGAACCCTGGTAATTCGGATACCAAGGACAAAAGTGGCAGGACACGTCGGAATAAGCAAAAACGCCACGTTAGCAGCGACAGCAATGAAGGCACGGCAGTCAATGCTGGATTCAAAGGCTATAAATCCTGTCAGCGGAAAAAGCCATTCAAAAAGAATACTCAGGGCCCGTCCAGTTTGGACCGAATACTCGATCGCTTGTGCCAGATACATGGCACCCCCGAAAGGCCAGCCAATCACACTAACAGGGATTGTTGGGTGTTCAAGCAGGCAGGCAAGTTAAGGGCCGAAGATAGAGACAAGGGGCTGCACAGTGACGACGAGGAGCCCAAGCCACCGAACAACAATGGACAGAAGGGCTTTCCCCCACAAGTGCGGACGGTGAACATGATATACGCAACCCACATTCCCAAGCGGGAGCGGAAGCGTGCGCTACGGGACGTATACACGATGGAGCCAGTCGCCCCAAAGTTCAACCCATGGTCCTCCTGCCCGATCACTTTTGATCGAAGGGACCATCCCACTAGCATCCGTCATGGCGGCTTCGCCGCATTGGTTCTCGACCCAATCATCGACGGATTTCATCTCACAAGAGTCCTCATGGACGGCGGTAGTAGCCTGAACCTGCTTTATCAGGATACAGTGCGGAAAATGGGCATAGATCCCTCAAGGATTAAGCCCACAAAAACGACCTTTAAAGGCGTTATACCAGGTGTAGAAGCCAACTGTACAGGCTCAGTAACACTTGACGTGGTCTTCGGATCTCCGGACAATTTCCGAAGCGAAGAATTAATCTTTGATATAGTCCCGTTTCGCAAGGGCTATCACGCCCTACTCGGACGAACCGCATTCGCAAAGTTCAATGTGGTGCCGCACTACGCATATCTCAAGCTCAAGATGCCAGGCCCTCGAGGAGTAATCACGGTCAACAGAAACACCGAACGCTCCCTCCGTATGGAGGAGCACACGGCGGCTCTCGCAGCGGAGGTACAAAGTAGCCTTCTCAGGCAATTCTCCAGTCCGGCCATCAAAAAGCCAGACACTGCCAAGCGCGCCCGGAGTAACCCACAGCAGGACCGCCTGGCACACTCTGAGCAAGCATAGCAATGCGGCCCCAACCCCAGCTCTCGCGACATAACGAAACCAGTACCTCGCGTACATAACTACGCCCTTGAAATACCATGGGCACAGGGGAAGGGGCACAATAACGGCATGCCCAAAATATGGCTTAAAACGTACTAGGGCTGCCGGATTCTTTTTTTAATTTTTTCTTACTTTCAGGACTCCATACTTCGGACGACCTGTTCGGCAATTCGACCGCCGCACAAATGATGCAAGCTCCAGGGAGGCAGACAAGCCATGCCGCATTATGGAATTCCCAGGTGGTCTCTGTTATGAGCGGTATACCTGTTTTAAATACAATTCCGCGGCCTGCCCCTGGTCAGGACATACTAAATAGTCCAATATCTTTTGCTTACCGCACTATTTGTATCGTTTGGCTTTGATAAATAGCCTCTCTATAAACAATGCTTAGCTTCTTGTCTATTTTTTGCATTATCTTCTTTTCACATTTATGTTTATTAAATGACATGATTGCACCCATACACCATGGTACGGCAAACACGCCAGGGGCTTCAGTACCCCTCATAATGGTGTGAGAAGTCCGTACACTTTCACAAGTGCGGCACCCCGAACTTATAGCACTATATGCATCGGCTCCGAATCATGATTTGGGTCAATATTTGGGTTTGCCCGTCTCCTGTGTTTTGGTGCCTTACGTTCCGCTCTATCGGCTAAGGTAGCACTAGGAGAACCACTGCGATTGTGCCCCGGTTCAGCTGGGTTAAGCACCTCAGTGGAGAAAGCTAAAACTGACTGTCATGATGTGGCGAGAGACCGATCACTGTTCGAGAGGTTTTTCGAGTCCCTAAAGGCTTATGCCGCTTCGAGCGAGGAGCTGGCTTTGCCCGGCCAAGGCGTGGATAGCGCCCCGAACTCGGTCTTCCGAACTAGGGGCTTCGCCGAAATTTAAAATTATAGAGTTCTATGGCTAAGTGAGAGTGTTCAAGCATTATAGTCTGATTGCCTGGTTCGTTGTGCTGAGCGCCTCCCTCGAAGGACCCAACTATGGGAAAAAGAGTGCTCAGGTTTATCCAGAACACCCCAGCACTAGTGGCATGGGGGCAGAAGCCGACGACTGGCCATCTCTCAATTTTTGATAAACGGCCGCACAGAAAGTAATATTTTAAATTCAATAAGCATTTCTTAGCGCATATGAACAAGATTTCAGCGCACAGGATAAACACGAGCGAGTTCATTCAAATATCACATCCTTGGTACATTCATCCGCCACAAGGCGGGCACCTGCAAGAACATCCTTGTAGTAGTTCTCGGGCTTGTGATGCTCCTTCCCCGGCGGCGGCCCGTCCTTCACAAGCTTCTCACCGTCCAGCTTACCCCAGTGCACCTTTGCATGGGCAAGGGCCCGACGGGCACCTTCGATGCAGGCGGAGCGCTTGATGACCTCAAGCCTCGGACAGGCCTCCACCAGCCGCCGCACCAGCCCGAAATAGCTCCCAGGCAGGGCCTCTCCGGGCCACAGCCGAACTATGAAGCCCTTCATGGCCTGCTCGGCCGCCTTGTGGAGCTCGACCAGCTGTTTCAGCTGGTCGCTCAAGGGCACAGGGTGTCCGGCCTCAGAATACTGAGACCAGAACACCTTCTCTGTCGAGCTGCCCTCTTCAGCTCGGTAGAATGCGGCGACATCGGATACGCTACGGGGAAGATCTGCGAATGCCCCTGGAGAGCTCCAGATTCGGGTAAGTAACAGGTAGTTCACTTTTATATTTCTGCTTTGCATAAAGAATGCCTTACCCGCCGCTATCTTCCTCATCTCCTCCAACTCTTGGAGGGCCTTTTGGGCTTCGGCCTTGGCAGACTTGGCAGCCTCTAGGGCCGTTGCAAGCTCGGATGCTTGCGCCTTCGACTCCAGCTCCAAACTCTCATGTTTTTTCATGAGAGCCTGCAGCTCTTGCTGCACCTCGCCGACCTGAGCCCCAAGTCTGTCTCGCTCGGTGCGCTCCGCGGCCGTTTTCTTTTCGGCCTCAGACAACGCCTGCTTAAGGGTCGCCACCTCAGTCGTGGCCCCTACAATAAGCAGCACAATCTTGTTACTCTTTTTGCAATCAAGCCTTTTTATAGGCACTTTTTCTGTAAGGTATTTCTTACCTTCTTCCTCCTCGAGCCGCCGCTTGGCAAGGCCGAGCTCTTGCTCGGTCCGCTCGAGGTCCTGCTTCAGGACACCCACCTTCGCAGTCAGTGCGGCGGTGGATAGCAGCGAAGCCTGCATACGCATATTGACTCTTTTTTGTTAGACTCCTGCGATATTTAATAGATCCTCTATTCGGCTTTTCTTTCCGAACGCCAAACAGAGCATCAGGGGCTACTGTCTATGCGGTAATATTTTTACTTACCTCGAAGCCTGTTAGAAGGCTAGCGCAAGCTTCAGTCAGTCCGCTCTTGGCGGACTGAACCTTCTGGATCACCATACTCATAATAGTACGGTGCCCTCGTCGATGGAGGCATCGTCAAGCACCTCTAGCAGATTGTCCGGCACCTCCGGTTGGACGAAGGCCGTCGGCTCAGAAGGCTTGCTCCTCTTGGAAGGAGTTTGCCTACCGCGGTCCGGAACTGTGGAAGATTCCGGCGCGGTATCCGGCACAAAGCCGGACTGAGAGCCCTGGGGAGCCTTATCCCCTTCACTCCTGGAGTCCGGGAGGTTCCTTGCGGCTCCTCCGGGACCACCTCCTCCTGCCCCGGAGCTTGTCACGACGCCACTTCGGCGTCGTGTGCAGTGCGGGGGGAGACAGCGGGCGGAACTGAGTTCACGTCCGATGAGTCCAGGGAGCCGCCCGACGATTCGTCGAATTCGGCCCGGGGCGGACTGCATAATTACATTCGACATTAGGGAAAGCTGTGCAACAAAGGAACATCATGAGTTACTCTGATATCCGAACTTATGATTTCGCCAGACGCTTGGCCCTGTTTGGCCACTCCTCTTTGCCCTCTTCGGCGTTGGGGGCGTAGTCTGGCGGAGGGGTCTTCCTTTTCCTAGACCCCTCAGCCTCCCCCGTTGGGGCGGCCTTCCTCTTCTCTCCTCCCTCGCTGGGGGGGGGGGGGAGTTTTCTTCTTCCTCCTCCTCGTTTTCGCGGGAGGAGGGCGTCTCAGACTCGTCAGATGACGAGTCCGACACCACCACGTTGCGGGCACTCTTTCGAGTCCCCGCGGTCTTCTTCTTGGCCTTCTTCTCTGGCACCACATAAGGCGCCGGAACCAGCAGCTTCGCTAGTAGAGCTGGGGCTGGGTCTTCGGGTAGCGGAGCCGGACAGTTAATCGGTCCGGATATCGCCCGCCAAGCCTGTCAAAGGTAAGGGAGTTTAGATCCCGCATAGAGTCAAACTATGAAAAAAGCTTAACATCCTGTAAAAGGTGTAGATGGCATACCTCGCTAGCGGGACGCTGCGAGCTGTATCCGCGGTCCTCAGAAGCGGATGCGGGAGCCTCGGCGCCCTTGAATAGCATCTTCCAGGCGTCTTCGTACGTCGTGTCGAAGAGCCTGCTGAGGGTTTGATGCTGCGCCGGGTCGAACTCCCACAGATTAAAATCCCGTTGTTGGCACGGGAGGATCTGGCGGACGAGCATAACCTGGATTACATTAACAAGCCGGACTGGCTTGTTCACCAGGGACTGGATGCATGTTTGCAATCCGGTCACCTCTTTTTCGTCACCCCACGACAGGCCCGTCTTTTTCCAGGACATAAGCCGCGTGGGGGGTCCGGATCGGAACTCGAGGGCTGCGGTCCATTTCGGATCGTGCGGCTCGGTGATATAAAACCACCCGGATTGCCATCCCTTTAGGGTCTCCACGAAAGAGCCCTCAAACCATAGGATGTTGGCCATCTTGCCCGCCATGGCGCCTCCGCACTCCGCCTAGCTGTCGCGCACCACCTGGGCTTGACGTTGAAGGTCTTGAGCCAGAGGCTGAAATGAGGGCGGACACGGAGAAAAGCCTCGCACACGACGATAAACATCGAGATTTTGAGGATGAAGTTCGGAGCCAGATCATGGAAATCCAGGCCGTAGTAGAACATGAGCCCCCGGACAAATGGGTGGAGTGGAAAACCCAGTCCGCGGAGGAAGTGGGGGAGAAATACTACCCTCTCATGGGTCCTTGGGGTGGGGAGAAGCTGCCCCTCTTCGGGAAGCCGGTGCGCGATGTCCTTGGACAGGTATCCGGCCTTCCTTAGCTTCTTGATTTTACCCTCCGTGACGGAGGAGACCATCCACTTGCCTCCCGCTCCGGACATTGCTGGAGAAGGTTGAGGTGGGAAGTGCGGGCTTGGGCGCTGGAGCTCGGGTGCGCAAGAGATGGATAGGCAAGGGAGGAAGAAGGCGTAGGTAAAAAGGTGGATCCTTGTCCCCTTATATGGGAGGATGCGGTTGTGCGTCCCCACCTGCCTAGTAAAACTCGCTTGCCTCCCAAGCGCTGTGATAAGTGGCGCGGTTGGGTTACCCACGTCCGTATTGATGAGAATCCCGTAAAAGGGGGGTACACGATCTCTGCTTTGACAAGACGTGCCAGGGAAACCGCCTCGCAAAACACGCTGAGGTGGAAAAGTGAAAACGATTCGAGTGAAGGACTTGGCTGTAGTGTGTTGACGCACTGCAGGATACATCAGCAGATTTGATTTGTGTTAATATTATTCTCTCTATGGCAATATGTGGAAGCTTATTTTGCAGAGCCGGACACAACTCTTGGTGTTTACAATCTTCTATGAAGGACTTGGAGGAGGAACCCGCCTTGCAATGCCGAAGACAATTTGCACGCCGGACTCGTTGTCATTGAAGCCTGGTTCAGGGGCTACTGAGGGAGTCCTGGATTAGGGGGTGTTCGGGTAGCCGGACTATACCTTCAGCCGGACTCCTGGACTATGAAGATACAAGATTGAAGACTTCGTCCCGTGTCCGGATGGGACTTTCCTTGGCGTGGAAGGCAAGCTTGGCGATGCGATATTCAAGATCTCCTACCATTGTAACCGACTCTATGTAACCCTAACCCTATCCGGTGTCTATATAAACCGGAGGGTCGTAGTCCGTAGGCAATCAACTGCATATACAACAATCATACCATAGGCTAGCTTCTAGGGTTTAGCCTCCTTGATCTCGTGGTAGATCTACTCTTGTACTACCCATATCATCAATATTAATCAAGCAGGACGTAGGGTTTTACCTCCATCAAGAGGGCCCGAACCTGGGTAAAACATCGTGTTCCCTGCCTCCTGTTACCATCCGGCCTAGACGCACAATTCAGGACCCACTACCCGAGATCCGCCGGTTTTGACACCGACAATCCTCTATTCGACTTTTCTTCACGAACGCCGAATAGAGCATCAGGGGCTACTATCTATGCGGTAATATTTTCTTATATTTTGAATGCTTACCTCAAAGCCTATTAGGAGGCTGGCTCAAGCTTCGGTCAGTCCGTTGTTTGCAGACTGAACCTTCTCGACCACCGCACTCATGATAGTGCGGTGCTCTTCTGCAATGGAAGCGTTGCGAAGCACTTCCAGCAGGGTGTCCTGTGCCTCTGGTTGGATAGAGGACACCGGCACGGATGATTGGCCCCCCTTAATGGGGGACCGCCTGCCAGAGTCCGGAACCATTGAAGGTTCTGGCGCAGTGTCCGGCTGGTGCTCGAACTCGAAGCCCGTAGGAGCCTCGCTCCCTTGGTACCAAGGGTCCAGGAGGTCGTCGTGAGGCCCCCAGGATCACCTCCCCTTGGCTCGGTGCCTTTTGAGACAACACCTTGGCGTTGTCCGTAGGGCGAGGGGTGGAAGCCGTCAGAGGAGAACCGCTATTCATATCCGACGATCCAAAGAGCCGCTCGACGAGGGTACGTCGAGATGAGCTCGGGACGGACTGCATAATCATGTTCGGCATGAGGAAAGGCAGTACAATAAAACATACCATGAAGCACTATGGTGTCCGGACACTTACGACTTCGCCAGGGGCTTGTCCCTGGGTAGCCACTCGTCGCCGCTATCGGCGACCGTCGTGGCACAGTCCGGAGGGAAGGTCTTTCCCTTCTTGGACCCTTCGACCTCCTAGGATGGGCCGGCCTTCCTTTTCTTGTCTCCCTCGACTGGGAGGGGGGAGAGCTTTTCTCCTCCTCCTTGTTTCCATGGGAGGAGTGCACGTCGGAGTCATCGGACGATGAGCCCGATGTAACCTTGCGCCGGAGACCCTTTTGGCTCCCCGTGGCCTTCTTTTCGGGCACCTCGTAAGGTGCCAGAGTCAGCATCTTCGTTAGAAGAGCGTCTGGGTCTTCGGGCAGGGGGGCTGGGCAATCAAGCTGCTCCGCTATCTCTATCCAGTCCTGTTAATGACATGAAAGCTTAGATCCAGCACATAACTAAACCGGGGCGAATAAATACCCTGAGAGATATAAAAGCCTACCGGATGGGTGCGGTGCTTTACGCTGAGTCTGCGGTCCTCGGTAAGGGAGGAAGGCATCTCGGCGCCCTTGAACAACACCCTCCAGATGTCCTCGTGCGTCGTGTCGTAGAGCTCTCGCAGCGTCTGGTGCTTGGCCGAGTCAAACTCCCACAAAACAAATGCCCGTCATTGGCACGGAAGGATCCAACGGAAGAGCATAACCTGAACCACATTGACGAGCTTGATTTTCTTGTTCGTCATGTTCTGGATGCAGGTCTGGAGTCCGTTCAACTCTATCGCGGAACCCCAGGACAGGCCATTCTTTTTCCAGGAGGTGAGCCGCGTGGGGATTCCGGATCGAAATTTGGGGGCCGCCACCCAGTTGGAGTCGCGCGGCTCGGTGATGTAGAACCACCCCGATTGCCACCCCTTTATGGTATCCACGTAGGTGCCCTCGAGCCAGGTGAGATTAGGCATCTTGCCCACCATGGCGCCCCTGCACTCTGCTTGCTGGCCACCCACCACCTTCGGTTTGACATTGAAGGTTTTCAGCCATAGGCCGAAGTGGGGCCTGATGCGGAGGAAGGCCTCGCACACGACGATAAATGCCGAGATGTTGAGGATGAAATTGGGGGCCAGATCATGAAAATCCAGCCCGTAGTAGAACATGAGCCCGCGGACAAACGAGTGGAGAGGAAATCCCAGTTTGCGAACGAAATGGGTTAGATAAACTACCCTCTCATGGGGTTCGGGCGTGGGGACGATCTGCCCTGCATTCGGCAGCCGGTGCGTGATATCCGCGGCCAAGTATCCGGCTTCCCGTAACTTTTCGATGTTCTCCTCCGTGATGGAGGAGACCATCCACTTGCCTCCTGCTCCGGACATGATTGGAGTGGTTTGAGAAGAAGAACGCGAGCTTGGGCGGTAGAGCTCGAGTGTGCGGGAATGGGTAAGCGAGAAGGAAGAAGGCATGGGTGAAAAAAGTAAATCTTTGTCCCTTTATAAAGGCGGAGGAGGCGATGAGTCTCCCCACTTGCCTGGCAAAAACCGCTTATTCCACAGGCGCCGTAATTGACAGCGCGGTTGGGTTCCCCACGCCCGTATTGATGAGAATCCCGTGATAAGGGGAACATGATCTCTGCTTTGACAAGACGTATCAAGAAAACCGCCTCGCGATATGTGCAGAGCTGGTTGAGAAAAGCGGTTCGAATAATAACCGGGCCATGGTGTGATGTCATGCTGTCAAAACGTGTCAGCAGATTAGATTTGTGGAAATATTATTCTCTCTACGGTGGTATGTGGAACTTATTTTGCAGGGTCGGACACTATCCTCATATTCAAACTCTTCCATGGTGTATTCGGAGGAGGAACCCGCCTTGCAATGCCGAAGACAATACTGCGCGCCGGACTCATCGTCATTGAAGCCTGGTTCAGGGGCTACCGAGGGAGTCCTGGATTAGGGGGTCTCCAGATAACCGGACTATATCCTTTGGCCGGACTGTTGACTATGAAGATACGAGATTGAAGACTTCGTCCCGTGTCCGGATGGGACTCTACTTGGCGTGGAAGGCAAGCTAGGCAATACGGATATGTATATCTCCTCCTTTGTAACCGACCTTGTGTAACCCTAGCCCCCTCCGGTGCCTATATAAACTGAAGGGTTTTAGTCCATAGGACAAGATACAATCATACCATAGGCTAGCTTTTTAGGGTTTAGCCTCTCTGATCTCGTGGTAGATCGACTCTTGTAATACTCATACCATCAAGAACAATCAAGCAGGACATAGGGTATTACCTCCATCAAGAGGGCCCAAACCTGGGTAAACATCGTGTCCCCTGCCTCCTGTTACCATCCTCCTTAGATGCACAGTTCGGAACCCCTACCCGAGATCCGCCGGTTTAGACACCGACATCAATGCTAAAGGCTGCGGAGGTAGAAATCAAGAAGGAGCATGAAGTGTTGATGGTCAACAAGACCACCAGTTTCAAGAAGGGCAAAGGGAAGAAGGGGAACTTCAAGAAGAAAAGCAAGCAAGTTGCTGCTCAAGTGAAGAAGCCCAAGTCTGGACCAAAGCCTGAGACTGAGTGCTTCTACTACAAAGGAACTGGTCACTGGAAGCAGAACTGCCCCAAGTAT
Source organism: Triticum urartu (assembly GCF_003073215.2). Classification (NCBI taxonomy): domain Eukaryota; kingdom Viridiplantae; phylum Streptophyta; class Magnoliopsida; order Poales; family Poaceae; genus Triticum; species Triticum urartu. The sequence continues at coordinate 512,259,950 of NC_053027.1, read as the reverse complement.
TTGGCGGATAAGAAGGATGGCAAAGTGAAAGGTATATTTGATATACATGTTATTGATGTGTACCTTACTAATGCTCATAGTAGCGCCTGGGTATTTGATACCGGTTCTGTTGCTAATGTTTGCAACTCGAAACAGGGGCTACAGATTAAGCGAAGATTGGATAAGGATGAGGCGACGATGCACGTGGGAAATGGTTCCAAAGTCAATGTGATCGCCGTCGGCACGCTACCTCTACATCTACCTTCGGGATTAGTTTTAGACCTGAATAATTGTTATTTGGTGCCAGCATTAAGCACGAACATTATATCTGGATCTTGTTATTCATTTAAATCAGAGAATAATGGTTGTCCTATGTATATGAGTAATATATTTTATGGTCACGCACCCTTGATGAGTGGTCTATTTTTACTAAATCTTGATAGTAGTGATACACATATTCATAGTATTGAAGCCAAAAGATATAAGTTTAATAATGATAGTGCAAATTATTTGTGGCATTGTCATTTGTGTCTTATTGGTGTAAAGCGCATGAAGAAACTCCATGCCGATGGACCTTTGGAATCACTTGATGCTTGCGAACCATACCTCATGGGCAAGATGACTAAAACTCCGTTCTCTGGAACAATGGAACGAGCAATAGACTTATTTGTCAGCGTTCTGGGAACGGGGGTCCCGAGACTTGCCTGCCTGCGGCCTGCGGCGTGGCTCGAGGAGGGGCCCAGCACGGCCCATCTTCATCAACACAGACCCAAGACCCTCGCGAGGGGTCAAGCCTCGCGGGGCGGACGACACGGAGCTTACTCAGGCACGGCCTCATCAGGCTGGCTCGCGAGGAGGCGGAGAGATCAAGGCGGGGTACCTCACGCGGTGCCCGTGACGCAAGCCATGACGACCACGGGTGCCAGGCGGGCGCCAGCCCACGCAGTGTCCCCCTTTCCTCTTTGGTGCAAAGGGAGCAAGTGCAGGCGAGAGCATCAAGCAAAGGCACCCGTTTCGGTGCAATGAGACCAAGACCAGCCCAACGGCAGGGAGGAAGTCATTGTGGAGCCCAAGCCAGCGTCACCACCAGAGCCTTTGGCAGGCGAGGACCAACTTTAGTCAGGATAAGTGTACCAGATGTTCCCCTTCAAAATGGCCAATTGTTGGCGCCCTTCCCGCTCAATATTTGGGAAGAGGCCCAGGACCTTTGCCTATATATAGGACTAGCCACCCCCAGGGTAGGGGGGATCGAGAATCGGCCAACCCAGAAACAAGCTAGGATCGAAATCGGAGAGAGAATCGACAAGAGAGAGAGAGAAGGGTGACTGAACTCCTCCTAGCAGTTCATCCCCCCAGCCAAGAACAGACCCTCACGAGGCTGTTCTTCCTTGTATTGCTCATCATCATCAGCCCAAGAGGCAATCCACCACACCACACACTGGAGTAGGGTATTACACCACAACGGTGGCCCGAACCAGTATAAACCCTGTGTCTCCCGTGCTGTTCTTTCCATAGCTTAGATCTTAGCGAGGCGGAGGGGTGCAGGTAGGTAGAAGGCGAAATCTCCGCGCGCACCCCAGTGTTCGAACCTCAAGGGTCTGTCGGAACCCGAAATCCGACATTTGGCGCGCCAGGTAGGGGTGCACCGGAGTTTTCCCTTCCGCCACCGCCACGGCCTGCCTCGCGATGAGTAGCGCGTCGCCCGCTCCGGCTGCCGGCGCCAGCACGGGGGCCAGGGGGCTCCGAGCCCTGGCCCCAGCCCTGCAACAGGTACGGTGGCCGGACAAGTTCAAGCCAACGACGCCGCCGTGCTACGGCGGCGCGACTGATCCGCTGGCCTTCTTGCTGGCGTATGAGGAGGCCATCCTCGAAGCTGGAGGTGACGATAGGGTCATGGCCAACTGGCTCCCCATGGCCCTCACCGGCGCTCCGCGCGCATGGCTGCTCCACCTGCCGGCAGCCTCCGTGGCCTCTTGGGAAGAGCTCCGCAGCCTCTTCCCCGCCCACCACGCTACACCAACACCCCCGGTCGTCGCGGCCCTCCTGGGCGGCTCGCAGGCGCCGCCTACAAGTCACCACGTCAAGCCGTTCATCCGCCGGGTCAGCGCCGCTTCCACGCGGCAGGGGGTTCTCCCGGACCGGGCGGCGCCCAAGGCCGGCCTGACCTTCAGCTTGGATGACCACCCCTCCAACTCGGCCTGCTCGGGTGCGCTCCCCATGCTGTGCACCCCCACCATCTGCCAGGTGGCCGTGACCAGAACACTCATCGATGGCGGTGCGGGCCTCAGCGTGCTCTCGGTTGAGGCCTTCAACCTCCTCTGCATACCCCTGGAACGGATGCAACCCAGTCGGCCCTTCTCAGGCGTTGGGGGCGGATCATCCAGCTCCTTGGGACAGATCCGGCTCCCAGTAACCTTCGGCACCTACAACAACTTCCGCACGGAGCTGGTCGACTTCGACATCACCCCCATCGGCCTCCCCTACAACGCCATCCTCGGCTACCCAGTGCTGGCCCAGTTCATGGCCGTGACGCACCCGGCGTACAACCTCATGAAGATGCCCGGGAGCAGCGGTGTCCTCACCGTGCATGGGGACACCGGAGACGCGCTGCGAGTGCTCAAGCTCGCCTTCAAGACGGCGGCGTCGGCACAGCCCGCCAACTCGGAGACCCCCGAGCCCAAGGGGGCTGCACCCGCAAAGAAGAAACAGTTGTTCACCCAAGACAAGGCAGAAACCAAGCAGATACCTGTCGATGAGGACGGGTCCACCAACGCCACTTTCACCATAGGCGCCGACCTCGAACCCGAGCAGGAGGAGGCCCTGGTCAGGTTCCTGCGCGCAAACAAGAAGAAGGCAAGGCGGCAGTCCACAGACAAGCAGGCCTTCATTGTCCAAGAGACCCGCAAACTAGAAGCCGCTGGGGTCATTCACGAGGTCCGATACCCGGATTGGTTGGCCAACCCTGTCATTGTGCCAAAGAAGGGAGGGAAGGAGTGCATGTGTGTCGACTTCACCAACCTCAACAAGGCATGCCCGCAAGATCCGTTCCCGCTCCCCCGCATCGACCAGATCGTCGATTCCACCGCAGAATGCGACCTGCTATGCTTCTTGGATGCCTTCTCTGGGTATCACCAGATCAAGATGGCGGTAGAAGACGTCGAAAAGACAGCCTTCCTAACCCCGTGTGGGGTGTACTGCTACACATGCATGCCATTCAGGCTGCGTAACGCAGGGGCGACCTTTCAGCGGCTGATGCACATCACCTTGGGCCCGCAGCTCGGGAAGAATGTTGAGGCTTACGTCGATGACATTGTGGTGAAGTCTCGGGAGGCCAGGACCCTGATACAAAACCTGGAGGAAACCTTCGCGAGCCTCAACGTAGTGAACCTGTGGCTCAACCCAGAGAAGTGTGTGTTCGGAGCCCCCTCGGGCAAGCTCTTGGGTTTCCTCATGTCCCACCGAGGCATCGAGGCTAACCCAGAAAAGGTCAAGGCGGTCGAGGACATGAGCCCGCCAAAGACCCTAAGAGAAATGCAGAAACTCACTGGGCGCGTGACTGTGCTAGGGCGCTTCATCTCCAAGTTGGGGGAGCGAGCGCTGCCCTTCTTCCAGCTAATGAAGAAAAAGGGGCCCTTTGAATGGACTGAAGAGGCCGACAAGGCGTTCCAGGATCTCAAGAGATACCTGACCAGCCCTCCGGTCATGGTGGCTCCGTGCCCTCAAGAGCCCCTGGTGCTTTCCCTCGCCGCCACTCCCTACTCCGCCAGCGCAGCCCTGGTGGAGGTTAGGGAGGAGCGTCGAATCAAAACCACAGCAGCAGCCCGGGACAAGGCAAAACAGGAACAAGGAAGGCCCACAGAAACCGCCACCGTGGCTGAGGAGGATCAGCCGCTGCAGAGGAGTGCACTGGAGGCGGAAGAGGCCCCTCTCCCAGATGGCCAGCCTCAGGAGGCCTCACCGCCTCAGGAGGCACCATGGTCTCCGGAGGGCGCCACCAGCACTGACGCACCCAACCTCGTCGAGCACCCAGTGTACTTCGTCAGCACGGTGTTGCGGGACGCGAGGGCACGGTACCCCATGCCTTAGAAGCTCCTCCTCGCGCTACTGGTGGCCTCGCGCAAGCTGCGGCACTATTATCAGGGTCACCCCATCAAGGTCGTCTCGTCATACCCCCTAGAGAGAGTGCTCAGGAGCCCTAACTCAGCTGGAAGGGTCGCTGAGTGGAACATAGAATTGCAAGCGTTTCAGCTCGAATTCAGCACGACCAGAGTCATCAAGGGAGCAGCATTAGCGGATTTTGTGGCAGAATGGACGGAGGCACCAGGCCTCAAGGCCGACGAGGATCGGTCCCTCTCCCCGGGAAGCGAGGCGCCAGAAGGCTGGGTCATGTACTTCGATGGGGCGTTCTCCAGGCATGGCGCTGGGGCTGGGGTGGTGCTTATATCGCCCACTCAGGACAAGCTCTACTACGCTGTACAGCTCTGTTTCCAGCAAGGTGAAAAGGGTCTCCAACAACATAGCGGAGTATGAAGGTTTAATAGCGGGCTTGAAGGCCGCAGCTGCCCTGGGAGTGAAACGCCTCACCATCAAGGGCGATTCGCAGCTCCTTGTCAATTTCTCCAACAAGGTGTACGAGCCGAAAGATGAGCACATGGAAGCCTACCTTGCGGAGGTCCGCAGGATGGAGAAGCAGTTCTGGGGGTTGGAGTTGCAGCATGTGCCCCGTGGCACCAATCAGGAGGCCGACGACATCGCCAAATGGGCGTCCAGGCGGTTACCTCAGGAGCCTGGCATCTTCGAGGAGCGGCTCTTCAAGCCCTCAGCCCTGCCGTCATTGTCAAACACGGCTCAGCCTCGGGAGGAGCTCCCCCAGCCACCTGCCTCGGGAGCCCCGGTCTATGGCCCGGCCTCAGGAGCACGCCTGCTCCTGACGATGGAACCTCAGGAGGGGTGTTGGATCACGGAGATCTGGAGTTACTTAACACAAGGGACCCTACCGGAGAAGGAGGAGGAAGCGGAGCATGTGGCACGGCAGGCCACGGCATACTGCATCAAGGATGGAGAGCTCTACCAGAAGCGACCAAACGATGTATCCCTGTGCTGCATCTCCAAGGAGCAAGGAAAGGAACTGCTGGAAGATATACACGGCGGAGACTGTGGACATCATTCATCATCACGGACCCTCGTCGGCAAGGCGTTCCGCAGTGGGTTTTATTGGCCCACTGCACTCAATGACGCCGTCGAACTGGTGAAAGCTTGTGAGGCCTGCCAGTTCCACGCCAAGCAGATCCATCAGCCGACAGGAGGCCTGCAGACTATACCCCTTTCATGGCCATTCGCAGTCTCGGGGCTGGACATCCAGGGGCTACCGCTACCTCTACGTCGCCGTGGACAAGTTCACCAAGTGGGCTGAAGTAGAGGCCGTCCACACCATCCTCGCGGGTTCCGCGGTCAAGTTCATCAGGGGCATCGTGAGCCGGTTCAGGGTGCCGAACCGCATCATCACAGACAATGGTTCGCAGTTCACCAGTAACCTCTTCAAAACATACTGTGCTAACCTTGGAATGCAGATATGCTATGCTTCGGTGGCACACCCCCGAAGCAACAGCCAGGCCGAGCGAGCCAACGCAGAGGTCCTGAGGGGCCTCAAGACCAGGACGTTCAAGAAGAAGCTGGAGCCCTGCGGCAGAGGTTGGTACGACGAGCTTCAGTCCGTGTTGTGGTCCATCCGCACAACCGCGACCAAGCCGACTGGAGAGACCCCGTTCTTCCTGGTCTAGGAGCCGAAGCGGTCCTCCCTCACGAGGTCAGACGTCGCTCCGCCCGGGTCCTGGCGTTCGATGAGGTGCAGCAGGACGCCATGTGGGGGATGGACCTCGTGCTGGGGGAGGAACGTCGCCGAGAAGCCGCGCTGCGAGTGGCGAGGTACCAACAAGCACTGCGACGATATCACTGCCGCAACATCCGCCCCAGAACTCTCGAGGTAGGAGACCTCGTGCTCAGGCGGGTTCTCTCCAGGGAGGGACTGCACAAGCTCTCTCCCATGTGGGAGGGCCCGTTCAAGGTTGTTCATGTTTCCAGGCCCGGCTCCGCGCGCTTGGAGACTCAGGAGGGGGTGCCGGTCCAGAACGCATGGAACATCCAGCACCTCCGGAGGTTCTACCCCTAAAAAGGCCCAGAGCCTGTGAAGCTGTTGCATTTTGGAAAAGGCCCAGAGCCTGTGAAGAAGGCGAATGCATGTGAAGCTGTCGCGTTTTGGAGAAGGCCCGGAGCCTGTGAAGAAGGCGAATGCCTGTGAAGCTGTCGCGTTTTGGAAAAGGCCCAGAGCCTGTGAAGAAGGCGAATGCCTGTGAAGCTGTCGCGTTTTGGAAAAGGCCCGGAGCCTGTGAAGAAGGCGAATGCCTGTGAAGCTGTCGCGTTTTGGAAAAGGCCCAGAGCCTGTGAAGAAGGCCAACGCCTATGAAGCTCGCTGCCCGTGACACTCTCACGTAATAATGAGTTGGGGCTGTACACGCTCCGGAGTCTCAGGAGCGCCGGCCTCAGGCCCTGGGGCTCCCTCCCACGCCCAGTGGCAGCACTTAGCTCAACGCTGGTGAGAAGACGTCGAAGACTAGATTAGGTGCCGGACACGGCTTTTTCATTTGCTTTCCACAGTTGGCTTGTTCATTCTCATTCGAAGTTTTATTGAAGCTGTTGCCGTCTTTGGCCTGTGGTTCTTCGACTTTTCACTCTCCTACCTTGATTTATCTTATGCAAGGCCTCGCGAAGGGGGCAGCCGAGTGCCCTCGCGAGTGTTCCTGTCCTAGTCGTTCAGAGGTTTCGTGACCTGGGTCCATTACAGGAGCACCCCTCCAGTCCATGCCCCACGGGCACCGCGACACGAACACAGGGCCTGGGTCGGTCGCCCCCCACGGCTGGGGCCGGGAACTATCCACGAGCGGGCACGTAGCCGGAAGGCATGATAACGGAAGCAAAGCGATGATTAACAGCAATAACCCAAACACGCCCCCGGGGGGCTCCACGCTACTGTCTTTTTACGCAGGAAAAACGAAAAGAAAGAACAAATCAGGCGCAGCTCGCCTCACACCGGCCTGCAGGGAAGACTCGAGCTGCCTCCGGGGCTCAGGCAGACTCCCTCTCGCGCTTCATCGAGGCGCGACGGCGGGCAGACACGCTACCACCTCCCAAGTAGGTACGACGGCGTGGAGGCTGACCGCGGCCACCGCTGGAAGAGTCGCCGCATGAAGAAGAACTGGTGAAGCTTGGGGAACCCTGAGCGCCGCCAATCATGCAAGCGTTGTCCTCTCCATCATCGCCAAGGCTGGGTTCCCGGCTGCGGTCGTCGTCCTCAGGGCAGCACCCTGCGCGGCGACCATCTTCCCCAAACACCCTCACATAGAGGGTGGCATCGCCGTCAAACTTGAAGTGCAGGGTGCACCGACGGCTCAGGCCACGCGCGCGGGCAAACGTCTGCCAATCGCGGGTCAAGGCCAGGCTCCTGGCTGCGAAGACCTCCAGTGAAGCCCATGAGGCCCGGCTGCAGCATCCGTCTGCCTGAAGCCAGAGGCCGCCCGGGGCGCCGGCCGGGAGCTCGCCAAGGAGGAAGCGAGGAAGTTGAAGCCGGGTGCTAGTCGGCTCCGCCAACCACACAACGAACTCCACCAGCACCTCTGTAGCGCGAAAGCGCGGCCTAGGGGAACGCGCGACCGAAGCGTGCCCCCCCGGCCGCGGCAGTCCGCCCGACAACGTGCTGGAAATCGTCTCCACGGCCGCGGGGAGCTGCCGTGGTGGCCACAGGATGTTTGCGAGGGCGCCCTCGGCCGCTCTTGGGCGGGGGAGAGGCAGGATCAACCTGGCGAGCCTTCCCCTTCTCTGCGGCCGAGAACCTCCTCGACGGGGCCATGAAGAAGAAGGAGAAGCAAGGGGGGATGAACTAGAAGGGCGCGCGCCGATCCGTACTTATAGCCGGCGAGGGCCAACCATCGGCCCCCACGATCGTAGGTAATCATGACCCGCTTTGCATGCAGGGACTTGTCCAATTTGTGCAGTTGCCGAGGCGCCGTGGGGAAGCGGAGACGTCCACGTCCAATCAACCGCCACGCGGCGCCCAAGGCCGCAGGCTGTTAGGGCCCATGACGCTTCGCTCTTGCCCTTTCGCCTCCCCGCACAGCCAAGTCCGGGCGCGCCTTGGGCCCGGGGGCTACTGTCGGTGTTCTGGGAACGGGGTTCCCCAGACTTGCCTGCCTGCGGCCTGCGGCGTGGCTCGAGGAGGGGCCCAGCACGGCCCATCTTCATCAACACAGACCCAAGACCCTCGCGAGGGGTCAAGCCTCACGGGGTGGACGACACGGAGCTTCCTCAGGCATGGCCTCATCAGGCTGGCTCGCGAGGAGGCGGAGAGATCAAGGCGGGGTACCTCACGCGGTGCCCGTGACGCAAGCCATGACGACCAAGGGTGCCAGGCGGGCGCCAGCCCGCGCAGTGTCCTCCTTTCCTCTTTGGTGTAAAGGGAGCAAGCGTAGGCAAGAGCATCAAGCAAAGGCACCCGTTTCGGTGCAACGAGACCAAGACCAGCCCAACGGCAGGGAGGAAGTCATTGTGGAGCCCAAGCCAGCGTCACCACCAGAGCCTTTGGCAGGCGAGGACCAACTTTAGTCAGGATAAGTGTACCAGATGTTCCCCTTCAAAATGGCCAATTGTTGGCGCCCTTCCCGCTCAATATTTGGGAAGAGGCCCAGGGCCTTTGCCTATATATAGGACTAGCCACCCCCAGGGTAGGGGGGATCGAGCCCAGAAACAAGCTGAGATCGAAATCGGAGAGAGAATCGAGAAGAGAGAGAGAGAGAAGGGTGACTGAACTCCTCCTAGCAGTTCATCCCCCCAGCCAAGAACAGAACCTCGTGAGGCTGTTCTTCCTTGTATTGCTCATCATCATCAGCCCAAGAGGCAATCCACCACACCACACACTGGAGTAGGGTATTACACCACAACGGTGGCTCAAACCAGTATAAACCTTGTGTCTCTCGTGCTGTTCTTTCCATAGCTTAGATCTTAGCGAGGCGGAGGGGTGCATGTAGGTAGAAGGCGAAATCTCCGCGCGCACCCCAGTGTTTGAACCTCAAGGGTCTGCCGGAACCCAAAATCCGACATTATTGGAAATAATACATACTGATGTATGCGGTCCGATGAGTGTTGATGCTTGTGGCGGGTATCATTATTTTCTGACCTTCACAGATGATTTGAGCAGATATGGGTATATCTACTTGATGAAACATAAGTCCGAAACATTTGAAAAGTTCAAAGAATTCCAGAGTGAAGTGGAAACTCATCGTAACAAGAAAATAAAGTTTCTACAATCTGACCATGGAGGAGTGATGTCTACTACACAACCTTCTTCTTGTAGACGTTGTTGGGCCTCCAAGTGCAGAGGTTTGTAGGACACTAGCAAATTTCCCTCAAGTGGACGACCTAAGGTTTATCAATCCGTGGGAGGCGTAGGATGAAGATGGTCTCTCTCAAACAACCCTGCAACCAAATAACAAAGAGTCTCTTGTGTTCCCAACACACCCAATACAATGGTAAATTGTACAGGTGCACTAGTTCGGCGAAGAGATGGTGATACAAGTGCAATATGGATGGTAGATATAGGTTTTTGTAATCTGAAAATATAAAAACAGCAAGGTAACAAGTGGTAAAAGTGAGCACAAACGGTATTGCAATGCTAGGAAACAAGGCCTAGGGTTCATACTTTCACTAGTGCAAGTTCTCTCAACAATAATAACATAATTGGATCATATAACTATCCCTCAACATGCAACAAAGAGTCACTCCAAAGTCACTAATAGCGGAGAACAAACAAAGAGATTATGGTAGGGTACGAAACCACCTCAAAGTTATCCTTTTTGATCGATCTATTCAAGAGTCCGTAGTAGAATAACACGAAGCTATTCTTTCCGTCCAATCTATCCTAGAGTTCGTACTAGAATAACACCTTAAGACACAAATCAACCAAAACCCTAATGTCACCTAGATACTCCAATGTCACCTCAAGTATCCGTGGGTATGATTATACGATATGCATCACACAATCTCAAATTCATCTATTCAACCAACACAAAGAACTTCAAAGAGTTCCCCAAAGTTTCTACCGGAGAGTCAAGACGAAACTGTGTGCCAACCCCTATGCATAAGTTCATGAGGTCACGGAACTCGCAAGTTGATCACCAAAACATACATCAAGTGGATCACGTGATATCCCATTGTCACCACAAATAAGCACATGCAAGACATACATCAAGTGTTCTCAAATCCTTAAAGACTCAATCCGATAAGATAACTTCAAAGGGAAAACTCAATCCATTACAAGAGAGTAGAGGGGGAGAAACATCATAAGATCCAACTATAATAACAAAGCTTGCGATACATCAAGACTGTGCCGAATCAAGAACATGAGAGAGAGAGATCAAACACATAGCTACTGGTACATACCCTCAGCCCCGAGGGTGAACAACTCCCTCCTCATCATGGAGAGCGCCGGGATGATGAAGATGGCCACCGGAGTGGGATTTACCCCTTCGGCAGGGTGCCGGAACGGGTCTAGATTGGTTTTCGGTGGCTACGGAGGCAGCTGGCAGCAGAACTCCCGATCTAGGTTTCTTTTTAGAAGTTTCAGTATATATAAGAGGTTTTGGCGTCGAAAACAAGTCAAGGGGGGTCTCCGGGCTGTCCACGAGGTAGGGAGGCGCACCCAGGGGGATGGGAGTGCCCCCACCCTTGTGGGCATCCCGGGACTCTTCTGGCCCAACTCTTTTACTCCATGGCCTTCTTCTGGTCCAAAAATAAGTTTCATGAAGTTTCAGGTCAATTGGACTCCGTTTGGTTTTCCTTTTCTGAGATACTCAAAAACAAGGAAAAAACATAAACTGGCACTGGGCTCTAGGTTAATAGGTTAGTCCCAAAAATCATATAAAATAGCATATAAATGCATATAAAACATCCAAGGTTGATAATATAATAGCATGGAACAATAAAAAATTATAGATACGTTGGAGACGTATCAAGGAGAATATTTGAGTTACGAGTTTGGTCTTCATTTGAAACAATGTGGAATAGTTTCGCACCTCATGCCACCTGGAACACCACAGTGTAATGGTGTGTCCAAACGTCATAACCACACTTTATTAGATATGGTGCGGTCTATGATGTCTCTTACTGATTTACCGCTATCATTTTGGGGTTATGATTTAGAGATGGCTGCATTCACGTTAAATAGGGCACCATCGAAATCTGTTGAGACGACACCTTATGAACTATGGTTTGGCAAGAAACCCAAGTTGTTGTTTCTTAAAGTTTGGGGTTGCGATGCTTATGTGAAAAAGCTTCAACCCGATAAGTTCGAACCCAAATAGGAGAAATGTGTCTTCATAGGATACCCAAAAGAGACTGTTGGGTACACCTTCTATCAGAGATCTGAAGGCAAGATATTCGTTGCTAAGAATGGATCCTTTCTAGAGAAGGAGTTTCTCTCAAAAGAAGTGAGTGGGAGGAAAGTAGAACTTGATGAGGTAATTGTACCTACTCCCTTATTGGAAAGTAGTTCATCACAGAAATCAGTTCGAGTGATTCCTACACCAATTAGTGAGGAAGCTAATGATGATGATCATGAAACTTCTGACCAAGTTACTACCGAACCTTGTAGGTCAACCAGAGTAAGATCCGCACCAGAGTGGTACGGTAATCCTGTTCTGGAAGTCATGTTACTTGACCATGACGAACCTACGAACTATGAGGAAGCGATGATGAGCCCAGATTCCGCAAAATGGCTTGAGGCCATGAAATCTGAGATGGGATCCATGTATGAGAATAAAGTATGGACTTTGGTTGACTTGCCCGATGATCGGCAAGCCATAGAGAATAAATGGATCTTTAAGAAGAAGACTGACGCTGACGGTAATGTTACTGTCTACGAAGCTCTACTTGTAGCAAAAGGTTTTCGACAAGTTCAAGGAGTTTACTACGATGAGATCTTCTCACCCGTAGTGATGCTTAAGTCCGTCCGAATCATGTTAGCAATTGCCGCATTTTATGATCATGAAATTTGGCAAATGGATGTCAAAACTGCATTCCTTAATGGACATCTTAAAGAAGAGTTGTATATGATGCAACCAGAAGGTTTTGTTGATCCAAAACGTGCTAACAAAGTGTGTAAGCTCCAGCGATCCATTTATGGACTGGTGCAAGCATCTTGGAGTTGGAATATACACTTTGATAGTGTGATCAAATTATATGGTTTTATACAGACTTTTGGAGAAGCCTGTATTTACAAGAAAGTGAGTGGGAGCTCTGTAGCATTTCTGATATTATATATGGATGACATATTGTTAATCGGAAATGATACTGAATTTCTGAATAGCATAAAAGTATACTTGAATAAGAATTTTTCAACGAAAGACCTCGGTGAAGCTGCTTATATATTGGGCATCAAGATCTATAGAGATAGATCCAGATGCTTAATTGGACTTTCACAAAGCACATACCTTGATAAAGTTTTGAAGAATTTCAAAATGGACCAAGCAAAGAAAGGGTTCTTGCCTGTGTTACAAGGTGTGAAGTTGAGTCAGACTCAATGCCCGACCACTGCAGAAGATAGAGATAAAATGAAAGTCATTCCCTATGCTTCAGCCATAGGTTCTATCATGTATGTAATGCTGTGTACCAGACCTGATGTGTGCCTTGCTATTAGTTTAGTAGGGAGGTACCAAAGTAATCCAGGAGTGGATCACTGGACAACGGTCAAGAACATCCTGAAATACCTGAAAAGGACTAAGGATATGTTTCTCGTTTATGGAGGTGACAAAGAGCTCGCCATAAATGGTTACATCGGTGCAAGCTTTGACACTGATCCGGATGACTCTAAGTCAACCAGATACATATTTTTTATTGAATGGTGGAGCTGTCAATTGGTGTAGTTCCAAGCAGAGCGTCATGGCGGGATCTACGTGCGAAGCGGAGTACATAGCTGCTTCGGAAGCAGCAAATGAAGGAGTCTGGATGAAGGAGTTCATATCCGATCAAGGTGTCATACCTAGTGCATCAGGTCCAATGAAAATCTTTTGTGACAATAATGGTGCAATTGCCTTGGCAAAGGAATCCAGATTTCACAAGAGAACCAAGCACATCAAGAGACGCTTCAATTCCATCCGCGATCAAGTCAAGGAGGGAGACATAGAGATTTGCAAGATACATACGGATCTGAATGTTGCAGACTCGTTAACTAAGCCTCTCTCACGAGCAAAACATGATCAGCACCAAGACTCCATGGGTGTTAGAATAATTACTATGTAATCTAGATTATTGACTCTAGTGCAAGTGGGAGACTGAAGGAAATATGCCCTAGAGGCAATAATAAAGTTGTTATTTATATTTCCTTATATCATGATAAATGTTTATTACTCATGCTAGAATTGTATTAACCGGAAACTTAGTACATGTGTGAATACATAGACAAACAGTGTGTTACTAGTATAACTCTACTTGACTAGCTCGTTAATCAAAAGATGGTTAAGTTTCCTAACCATAGACATGAGTTGGCATTTGATGAACGGGATCACATCATTAGAGAATGATGTGATTGACTTGACCCATCCGCTGGCTTAGCATTATGGTCGTTTAGTTTATTGCTATTGCTTTCTTCATGACTTATACATGTTCCTATGACTATGAGATTATGCAACTCCCCAATACTGGAGGAACACTTAGTGTGCTACCAAACGTCACAAGGTAATTGGGTGACTATAAAGATGCTCTATAGGTGTATCCAATCGTGTTTGTTGAGTTAGCATAGATCGAGATTAGGATTTGTCACTCCGTGTATCGGAGAGGTATCTCTGGGCCCTCTCGGTAATGCACATCACTATAAGCCTTGCAAGCAATGTGACTAATGAGTTAGTTGCAGGATGTTGCATTACGGAACGAGTAAAGAGACTTGCTGGTAATGATATTGAACTAGGTATGATAATACCGACGATCGAATCTCGGGCAAGTAACATACCGATGACAAAGGGAACAACATATGTTGTTGTGTGGTTTGACCGATAAATATCTTCATAGAATATGTAGGAGCCAATATGAGCATCCAGGTTTCGCTATTGGTTATTGACCGAAGATATGTATCGGTCATGTCTAGATAGTTCTTGAACCTGTATGGTCCGCACGCTTAGCGTTCGATGACGATTTGTATTATGAGTTATGTGATTTCATGACCGAAGTTTGTTCGGAGTCCCGGACGAGATTACGGACATGACAAGGAGTCTCGAAATGGTCGAGACGTAAAGATCAATATATTGGAAGACTATATTTAGACATTGGAAAGGTTCTGAGTGGTTCGGGTATTTTTCGGAGTACCGAAGAGTTACGGGAATTCGCTGGGGGAAGTATTGGGCCTTCATGGGCCTTAGTGGAAAGGAGATAAGGGCCACAAGGGGAGGCCGCGCCCCCCATAGGCTGGTCCGAATTGGACTAGGGAGGGGGCGGCGCCCCCCTCTTCCCTTCTCCCTCTCCTCTCCTTCCTTCTTCTCCTACATGGACTAGGAAAGGGGGAAACCTACTCCTACTAGGAGTAGGAATCCCCCTTGGGCGCGCCCCTTGTGGCCGGCCCTCCTCCTCCTCCCCTCCTTTATATATGGGGGAAGGGGCACCCCATAGACACACAAGTTGATCTTTTAGCCGTGTGCGGTGCCCCCCTCCACAGTTACACACCTCGGTCATATCATTGTAGTGCTTAGGCGAAGCCCTACATCGGTAACTTCATCATCACCGTCACCACGCCACCGTGCTGACGGAACTCTCCCTCGGCCTCAACTGGATCAAGATTTCGAGGGACGTCATCAAGCTGAACGTGTGCTGATCCATGCCGTGTGTTCGATACTTGGATCGGTTGGACCGCGAAGAAGTTCGACTACATCAACCTCGTCACTAAACGCTTCCGCTTTCGGTCTACGAGGGTACGTGGACACACTCTCCCCGCTCATTGCTATGTTACTCCTAGATAGATCTTGCGTGATCATAGGTAATTTTTTTTGAAATACCACGTTCCCCAACAGTGCTATCAGAGCCAGGTGTATGCATAGATGTTATATGCACGAGTAGAATACAAAGGAGCTGTGGGCGTGGGTATATACATATTGCTTGCCGTCACTAGTTGTTTCTTGATCTGACGGTATTGTTGGATGAAGCGGCCCGGACCGACATTACATGACCGCGTTCATGAGACTGGTTCTACTGGCGTGCTTTGCACACATGTGGCTAGCGGTTGTCAGTTTCGCCAACTTTAGTTGAATCAGATGTAATGAACAGGGTTCTTTCTGAATATCAAAAAGCAATCACTATACCATGTTGTGGTTTTGATGCGTAGGTAAGAACGGTTCTTGCTAGAAGCCTGTAGCAGCCACGTAAAACTTGCAACAACAAAGTAGAGGATGTCTAACTTGTTTTTGCAGGGCTTGCTGTGATGTGATACGGTTAAGACGTGATGATATATAAATTGTTGTATGAGATGATCATGTTTTGTAGAAGTTATTGGCAACTGGCAGGAGCCTTATAGTTGTCGCTTTATTGTATGAAATGTAATCGCCATTTAATTGCTTTACTTTATCACTAAGCGGTAGCGATATGTCAGGACCGGATTTTCGGGATATTAATTTCCCAAAAGCGGCCCTTGTGCTCACCAGCCCCAGGATTACTGTTAGCTGATGAGACACCAACTTGTTACAGAAACTCCAAGAAAAATACAAAATATGAAGTACAAGACCATTCTGGCCTATGGGTACAACAATTTGTGTTCTAGAGGTTGAGGGCGGAAGCGGTTTGCGGATCATCAGCGTCTATGGAACTCCATTTCCCACAGGAACAGCTGACCAGGATAACTCCTATCTTCGCGATGCTGCTATCACCATTACATAGGTTCCGGGGCTTTCATCGCAACGCTCCTTTCCATGCAAGAAATCTGGCCAAGACAATAGCCAGGGACAAGCCAGTGAGTACTTTGAATGTACTCGCAAACATTAAGAACACAGGTATAATATAGCCATTGATAATCATGTTTTGAAATATTCCATGATCACTTCGTCAGTTATGAAATAAGGTTCATGATGCACGCAAGGAGATCATTCAAATAAAACATGAGTAAACAATCAGGGAGTAGAAACGAAAGGCACCGATCGGGTGTCTGAAGCGATGCCTCGAAAGGATAATAATATGAAGCGTGCCTCAGTCGGGCGTCTGTGCGACACCGCATAAAGGGCTTATAAGTAAATGAAATGACAAGCATGCCGCAGTTGGGCGTCTGTGCGACACCACATAAAGGGCTTATAAGTAAATGAAATAACACGCATGCCACAGTCGGGCATCTGGGCGACACCACATAAAGGGCTTATATAAGAATAATCACGGTGAATATCCAGGAGGTAGAACCGTCCCAGGGATACTCATTAATTCAAATAACATAAATGATTAGTCCATAATAATAATAATCATAATCATCATACGTCACAAGTTATGATCCATGTTCTGGTTTAGTAGTTTCTCCTCCGAAGACCGACACTAAGACCGACACTTGACCCATCCCAGACTGTAGTCCTTAACCAGGGACACGGCTATTCGAATAGGTATAATATCTCTGCAGAGGGTGTACTCTTTACCCACTAGCAACGGATTCCTTTAGTCCATCGGGACTAATTCCGTCCACGGTCTTTTGATTGAAAACACACCTGACCGCACACACCAGCCTAACTCACCAGTGTCTGGAATCACCCTTGACACCTGTTAAGCAAAACTCTAAGTGGGGAGGCTACAACCTCGACTAGCATGGGATCACAAAATTTATACCGCGCGCAAACTGGGGGAGCTACCCCCTTCGGCTACAACCGAAAACACCCATGCCCCGGACCGGATGACTGGCTTTAATCCAGGGCCATGGAACCCTCATCGCGGTCTCTCTGTACGGTGTGTGCTAGACAGGGGTTGACAAACTTACCGAACCGTACCCTACCTGCGGCAGGGACAAGTGGCAGCACGAAACAAGTATGGGGGTTACTGGAACAAGACTCGATCTACGGCCGACTCAGGAGGCTTAAGTATTTCCTGCATGGTTAGCTCAAGAATTATATTTTACAGTCATCAGACACAACCACCACTTATCATACCTCCCCCTGCCCTACCGGTCAAAACCATCTCGACGAGGGACAAGCTCGTGTCTACACAAGATAGAGGCTTTCCCGGGTCCTTCCCGGTAGGCATGAGAGGCATATGAGGGTGATTGCTATCACAAGTATGCCCATTTCCAACAGCAAACATTTCCATTTTTTGCACTCAAAGTGTATGATCATATCGTCACATAAAAATAACTAATGCTTCATGTTGAGGTGGGGTTATAACCGTATCAAACAATCCCCAAAATATATTATGCCAGGGTTCAGAATGCTTGCCTTCAAGGTGTGGAGAGGTGAGGTGCCCTCCAAAACTTTTGAAAGTTATATCTCCCTTCCAAATTCCTATTTTCAAAAATATTCAAATACCACACACTTCAAAAACAGTACAAAAAGTTGTCCTAATTATTTTTGAAATAAATCTTAAAATAAACTAGGTGAAATTTGAGAGAGGTAGGAAAAAGAATCAATTCATTTGGAGTTTTATTTAAAAAGATATAGCCAGTCAAAGTTTCAGTCAAACTCTATTTTTAAAATAAAACAGAAAAAGAAAACGTTTTGAATACGCATACGCTTTCGGGCAGAGAAAACGTACTTTAGGTTTTGTGCTTCCACTTAAAACACGTGGAGGCGGGGCTGGGTCACCGAGAGTGGGTCCCTTGGGCCCACTGGTCAGGTTTGACCAGTCGTCCCCCGCCTTCCCTCTCCTTTCGCCGAACGAAGGCGGAGCTCCGGAGATCTTCGCCGGCGAACGACGGCCCCTCGAGGGCAGGGATGGATCCGCCACTCCTAGGCGGTCCTACCGGTGGTCTACTGGCCAGCGGGGACGGAGGGAGTCGCCGGCGGCGAGCTCCGCGACGGAGGAAGCTTCGAGCATGATTGGGGAATTGGGTTACGGTGGGTTTTGATCACGTTTGAGGGGTCGGGAAGCTCCGCACGGTCGAGGGGAATCGCATGGTGGCACTGGTTGGACGGGAGGGGCTTGGGTTGCTACTGAATGGGCCGGAGGGCGGCGGCGGCTGTACTGGCCGGAGATGGGGAAGAAGACCTTCCCTGGTCGATTGACTGCTACGGGGGTGCTAGGTGGGGTGGCTTGAGGTCGCCTGAGGTTTCGGAGAGGCTCGGGGCTCCTTAAATAGGCGGTCGGGGTCGGTTCCGATGATGGCCGTGGATAAGAACGCCGGCGACCGTCATTCTGTTGCAGCAGGGGGACGTGGCGGCGACGAGCGCTTGCGGACAAGCTTGTGGATGAGCTCAGGATGCTCTAGAGGGCAGCTGGCATGCGGGGGTGGCTTGGGCGGCGCCGTCCATGGCAGGGCGCACTGTGGCCGCCCGCTAGCCGCCGCTGCCGACCTGACGGCAGTGCTGTGGAGCTCCAGGGGCGGCTCTGCGGCGAGGGGAGGGGTCGGGGCGTCGACTGGGAGAGGGGAAGGGCCAGAGCGAGCACGGGGCGTCGGCGGCGGGACGCGGCGCTCGGTGCACGCACGTGCAAAACGCACGCTCTGGGCGCGCCCAGAGCGTGCACGCCAAGCGTTCGGCGAAATGCCAGAGCATGCTAGGTGGCGAGGGTGAAGCTTGGGGGTAGCAGGTCTAGGCTAGGGTCCCTTAGGAGATTAGCGGACATGCCAGTATGTACAGAGGGGCAAGATCACAGTGCAAAACAAAAATCATGCCAAAACTGGACATGCACACCAGGTGTTTGACAGAATGCCTATGGCACCTAGGCAATTCTTGGGGTGGCCCAAATCTCCAGATCAGAGTCTCTTTGGATGAATAAGAGAGTGGTGAGGTTAGTTTGCCAAAAGCTCCAACTTGTTAGAGTAAGTTTTGCCAAACTTCAGTTTTGGACAGAAAGGAAAAGGCATGGTTGCATGCACTAAAGATCCTCCAATGGGTCCACTCTTCTGGACTTAAGGGTTTTGTAAGATGGGCTATAAGCAGGAGAAAGCACATGGTCACTAGAGCAAAAATAATTAGGGTTGCTGTAGAAATCACCAGGTTGGACCAGAATGAAAAAGAGGTTGTTTCACTCAAATTTTTCAAAGAACATCAATGGGTTTTTGCATGAAGTTGAATAACATACTTCTATTAACATCCCATAATTATGGTGGAAGCTAGAAAGAAATATTTAAAGGGGTCGTAGTGCAAAATTGCTCTCTGGACCAGATTTGGAAACTTGGTGTAGATCTCAAAATATTAAATGAATGAAATATATTTTTGCATAAAATTGATTTAAAAACATCTCATGACATCTCCAAATTTTGGTGAAAATTTTAAATAAATTTATCAAGTGGTTGTAGTTCAAAAGAGCTCCAAAACTAAAGGAAAAATCATTTTAGGGAATAAAGCTCAAAGAGAAATAATTGTGCAAATCAATTCCACTGATAATAGAAATGTTTTCTTGAGAGGTTAGACAAGTCCAATAATATTTTTGGAAAGTTTTTCACTTGAGGTAAAAACTCCATAATAAGGAAAAGGATGGCTCTGAAATCAAAAGAAAATCCAGAAAATTAAAAGTTTAAATTTCCTGGAAATTTTTTAATTAATAGAAGCAATAGTTGGCGAGACGACAATGATGCTTCGATGGAGATCAAGGTGTCAAGCCGGTGACGATGGTGATCATGATGGTGCTTTGGAGATGGAGATCAAAGGCACAAGATGATAATGGCCATATCATGTCACATATTTTGATTGCATGTGATGTTTATCTTTTATGCATCTTATTTTGCTTAGTACGGCGGTAGCATTATAAGATGATCCCTCACTAAATTTCAAGGTATAAGTGTTCTCCTTGAGTATGCACCGTTGCGACAGTTCATCGTGCTGAGACACCACGTGATGATCGGGTGTGATAAGCTCTACGTTCACATACAATGGGTGCAAGACAGTTTTGCACATGCGGAATACTCAGGTGAAACTTGATGAGCCTAGCATATTCAAATATGTCCTCGGAACATTAAGACCGAAAGGTCGAACATGAATCATATAGTAGATATGATCAACATAGTGATGTTCACCATTGAAAACTACTCCATCTCACGTGATGATCAGACATAGTTTAGTTGATATGGATCATGTGATCATTTAGATGACTAGAGGGATGTCTATCTAAGTGGGAGTTCTTAATTAATATGATTAATTGAACTTTAATTTAGAATGAACTTAGTCCTAATAGTATTTGCATATCTATGTTGTAGATCAATAGCTCGCGTATAGCTTCCCCGTTTTATTTATGATATGTTCCTATAGAAAACTAAGTTGAAAGATGATAGTAGCAATGATGGAGACTAGGTCCTGTTGGAAATATGCCCTAGAGTCAATAATAAATTGATAATTATATTTCCTTGTTCATGATAATCGTTTATTATCCATGCTAGAATTGTATTGATAGGAAACTCAGATACATGTGTGGATACATAGACAACACCATGTCCCTAGTAAGCCTCTAGTTGACTAGCTCGTTGATCAATAGATGGTTACGGTTTCCTGACCATGGACATTGGATGTCGTTGATGACGGGATCACATCATTAGGAGAATGATGTGATGGACAAGACCCAATCCTAAGCATAGCACAAAGATCGTGTAGTTCGTATGCTAAAGTTTTTCTAGTGTCAAGTATCATTTCCTTAGACCATGAGATTGTGCAACTCCCGGATACCGTAGGAGTGCTTTGGGTGTGCCAAACGTCACAACGTAACAGGGTGGCTATAAAGGTACACTACAGGTATCTCCGAAAGTGTCTGTTGGGTTGGCACGAATCGAGACTGGGATTTGTCACTCCGTGTGACGGAGAGGTATCTCTGGGCCCACTCGGTAGGACATCATCATAATGTGCACAATGTGATCAAGGAGTTGATCACGGGATGATGTGTTACGGAACGAGTAAAAGAGACTTGCCAGTAACGAGATTGAACAAGGTATCGGGATACCGACGATCGAATCTCGGGCAAGTATCGTACCGCTAGACAAAGGGAATTGTATACGGGATTGATTAAGTCCTTGACATCGTGGTTCATCCGATGAGATCATCGTGGAGCATGTGGGAGACAACATGGGTACCCAGATCCCGCTGTTGGTTATTGACCGGAGAGGTGTCTCGGTCATGTCTACATGTTTCCCGAACCCGTAGGGTCTACACACTTAAGGTTCGATGACGCTAGGGTTATAGGGAATAGATATACGTGGTTACCGAATGTTGTTCGGAGTCCCGGATGAGATCCCGGACGTCACGAGGAGTTCTGGAATGATCCGGAGGTAAAGATTTATATATGGGAAGTCATCATACGGTCACCGGAATAATTCGGGGTTACTGGTATTGAACCGGGACCACCGGAGGGGTTCCGGGGGTCCACCGGGAGGGTCCACCTGCCCCGGAGGGCCCTATGGGCTGTATGTGGAGAGGGACCAGCCCCTTAGTGGGCTGGGCGCCTCCCCCCTTAGGGCCCATGCGCCTAGGGTTTGGGGGAACCCTAAAAGGGGGGCGCCCCCTTGCCTTGGGGGGCAAGGCAACCCCCCTTGGCCGCCGTCCCCTCCTCAGATTGGATCTGAGGGGGCCGGCCCCACTCTCCCTTGCCCCTATATATATGTGGGGGGTGGGAGGGCAGCCGCACCCAAGTCTTGGCGCAGCCCTTCCCCTCTCCCAAGTCCTCCTCTTCTCCCGTGGTGCTTGGCGAAGCCCTGCAGGATTGCCACGCTCCTCCTTCACCACCATGCCATCGTGTTGCTGCTGGATGGAGTCTTTCCCAACCTCTCCTTCACCCCTTGTTGGATCAAGGCGTAGGAGACGTCACCAGGCTGTACGTGTGTTGAACGCGGAGGTGCCGTCCGTTCGGCACTAGGATCTCCGGTTATTTGGATCACGACGAGTACGACTCCTTCAACCCGTTCTCTTGAACGCTTCCGCATAGCGATCTACAAGGGTATGTAGATGCACTCTCCTTCCCCTCATTGCTGGTTTCTCCATAGATAGATCTTGGTGACATGTAGGAAAATTTTGAATTTCTGCTACGTTCCCCAACAGTGGTATTAGAGCCAGGTTTATTGCGTAGATTCTATGCACGAGTAGCACACAAAGTAGTTGTGGGCGTTGATTTTGTTCAATATGCTTACCGTTACTAGTCCAATCTTGATTCGGCGGCATTGTGGGATGAAGCGGCCCGGACCGACCTTACACGTACTCTTACGTGAGACTGGTTCCACCGACTGACATGCACTAGTTGCATAAGGTGGCTAGCGGGTGTCTGTCTCTCCCACTTTAGTCGGATCGGATTCGATGAAAAGGGTCCTTATGAAGGGTAAATAGCAATTGGCATATCACGTTGTGGTTTTGCGTAGGTAAGAAACGTTCTTGCTAGAAACCCTTAGCAGCCACGTAAAACATGCAAACAACAATTAGAGGACGTCTAACTTGTTTTTGCAGGGTATGCTATGTGATGTGATATGGCCAAGAAGAATGTGATGAATGATATGTGATGTATGAGATTGATCATGTTCTTGTAATAGGAATCACGACTTGCATGTCGATGAGTATGACAACCGGCAGGAGCCATAGGAGTTGTCTTTATTTATTGTATGACCTGCGTGTCATTGAACAACGCCATGTAATTACTTTACTTTATTGCTAACCGGTAGCCATAGTAGTAGAAGTAATAGTTGGCGAGCAACTTCATGGAGACACGATGATGGAGATCATGATGATGGAGATCATGGTGTCATGCTGGTGACAAGATGGTCATGGAGCCCCAAGATGGAGATCAAAGGAGCTATATGATATTGGCCATATCATGTCACTATTATTTGATTGCCTATGATGTTTATCATGTTTTTGCATCTTGTTTACTTAGAACGATGGTAGTAAATAAGATGATCCCTCATAATAATTTCAAGAAAGTGTTCCCCCTAACTGTGCACCGTTGCGACAGTTTGTTGTTTCGAAGCACCACGTGATGATCGGGTGTGATATATTCTAACGTTCACATACAACGGGTGTAAGACAGATTTACACACGCGAAACACTTAGGTTGACTTGACGAGCCTAGCATGTACAGACATGGCCTCGGAACACAAGAGACCGAAAGGTCGAGCATGAGTCATATGGTAGATACGATCAACATGAAGATGTTCACCGATGATGACTAGTCCGTCTCACGTGATGATCGGACACGGCCTAGTTGACTCGGATCATGTAATCACTTAGATGACTAGAGGGATGTCTATCTGAGTGGGAGTTCATAAGATGAACTTAATTATCCTGAACATTGTCAAAAGGTCTTCGCAAATTATGCCATAGCTCGCGCTTTAGTTCTACTGTTTAGATATGTTCCTAGAGAAAATTTAGTTGAAAGTTGATAGTAGCAATTATGCGGACTAGTTCCGTAAACTGAGGATTGTCCTCATTGCTTCATAGAAGGCTTATGTCCTTAATGCACCGCTCAGTGTGCTGAACCTCGAACGTCGTCTGTGGATGTTGCGAACATCTGACATACACATTTTGATAACTACGTGATAGTTCAGTTAAACGGTTTAGAGTTGAGGCACCAAAGACGTTTTGAAACGTCGCGAAACATATGAGATGTTTCGAGGGCTGAAATTGGGATTTCAGGCTCGTGCCCCCGTCAAGAGGTATAAGACCTCCGACGATTTTCTTAGCCTGCAAACTAAGGGAGGAAAGCTCAATTGTTGAGCTTGTGCTCAGATTGTCTGAGTACAACAATCATTTGAATCGAGTGGGAGTTGATCTTCATGATGAGATAGTGATGTTTCTCCGAAGTCATTACCACCAAGCTGCTAGTGCTTCATGATGAACTATAATATATCAGGGACATATATGATGATCCTTGAGATATTCGCGATGTTTGACACCACAAAAGTAGAAATCAAGAAGGAGCATCAATTGTTGATGGTTTGTGAAACCACTAGTTTCAAGAAGGGCAAGGGCAAGAAGGGATACTTCATGAAACGGCAAATCAGCTGCTGCTCTAGTGAAGAAACCCAAGGTTGAACCCAAACCCGAGACTAAGTGCTTCTGTAATAAGGGGAACAGCCACTGGAGCAGAGTTACCCTAGATACTTGGTAGATAAGAAGGCTGGCAAGGTCGATAGAAGTATATTAGATATACATTATCTTAATGTGTACTTTACTAGTACTCCTAGTAGCACCAGGATATTAGATACCGGTTCGGTTGCTATGTGTTAGTAACTCGAAATAAAAGCTACGGAATAAACGGAGACTAGCTAATGGTGAGATAACGATATGTGTTGGAAGTATTTCCAAGGTTGATCAAATATCGTACGCTCCCTCTACCATCAAGATTGGTGTTTGCGTTGAGCATAGATATGATTGGATTATGTCTATCGCAAGATGGTTATTCATTTAAGGAGAATAATGGTTACTCTATTTATTTGAATAATACCTTCAATGGTCTTGCACCTGAAATGAATGGTTTATTGAATCTCGATTGTAGTGATACACATGTTCATGCCAAAAGATATAAGATAGTAATGATAGTACCACCTACTTGTGGCACTGCCACGTAAGTCATATCGGTATAAAACGCATGAAGAAGCTCCATGTTGATGGATCTTTGGACTCACTCGTTTTTTGAAAAGTTTGAGACATGAGAACCATGTCTATTGGTGTATATGCATGAAGAAACTCCATGCAAATGGACCATTTGGACTCACTTGATTTTGAATCACTTGAGACATGCAAATCATACCACATGGGCAAGATGACTAAAAGCCTCGTTTTCAGTAAAATGGAACTAGAAAGCAACTTGTTGGAAGTAATACATTTTGATGTGTGCAGTCCAATGAGTGCTGGGGCGTGTAGTGGATATCGTTGTGTTCTTACTTCACAGATGATTTGAGTAGATGTTGAGTACATTTACTTGATGAATCACGAGTCTGAATTATTGAAAGGTTCAAGTAATTTCAGGGTGAAGTTGAAAGATCGTCATGACAAGAGGATAAAATATCTATGATATGATCATAGAGATGAATATCTGAATTACGAGTTTGGCACAGAATTAAGACATTGTGGAAATTGTTTCACAACTAATACAGCCTGGAACACCATAGTGTGATGGTGTGTCCGAACATCATAACTGCACCCTATTGGATATGATGCATACCATGATGTCTCTTATCGAATTACCACGATAGTTTATGGGTTAGGCATTAGAGACAACCACATTCACTTTAAATAGGGCACCACATGATTCCGATGAGATGACACCGTATGAACTATGGTTTAGAGAAACCTAAGCTGTCATTTCTTAAAAGTTTGGGGCTGCGACGCTTATGTGAAAAAGTTTCAGGCTGATAAGCTCGAACCCAAAGCGGATAAATGCATCTTCATAGGACACTCAAAACAGTTGGGTATACCTCGTGTCTCAGATCCGAAAGCAATAAGAGATTGTTTCTAGAATCGGGTCCTTTCTCGAGGAAAAGTTTCTCTCGAAAGAATTGAGTGGGAGGATGGTGGAGACTTGATGAGGTTATTGAACCGTCTCTTCAACTAGTGTGTGGCAGGGCATAAGAAGTTGTTCCTGTGGCACCTACACCAATTGAAGTGGAAGCTTATGATAGTGATCATGAAACTTCAGATCAAGTCACTAACAAACCTCATGGGATGACAAGGATGTGTACTACTTCAGAGTGGTACGTAATCCTGTCTTGGAAGTCATGTTGCTAGACAACAATGAACCTACGAGCTATGGAGAAGCGATGGTGGGCCCGGATTCCGATAAATGGCTCGAGGCCATAAAATCCGAGAGAGGATCCATGTATGAAAACAAAGTGTAGACTTTGGCAGAACGGCTCGATGGTCGTAAGGCTGTTGAGTACAGATGGATTTTAAAAGGAAGACGGACAATGATGGTAAGTATCACCATTAAGAAAGCTCGACTTGTCGTTAAGATTTTTTCCGACAAGTTCAAGGAGTTGACTATGATGAGACTTTCTCACTCGTAGCGATGCTAAGAGTCTGTTGGAATTATATTAGCGATTACTGCATTATTTATGAAATCTTGCAGATAGGATGTCAAAACATTGTTTCCTCGACGATTTTCTTGAGGAAAGGTTGTATGTGATACAACCGGAAGGTTTTGTCAATCTTGAAAGATGCTAATAAGTATGCAAAGCTCCAGCAATCCACTAAGGACTGGAGTAAGCATCTCGGAGTTGGAATGTATGCTTTGATGAGATGATCAAAGATTTTGGGTTTGTACGAAGTTTATGAGAAACTTGTATTTCCAAAGAAGTGAGTGGGAGCACTATAGAATTTCTGATGAGTATATGTTGTTGACATATTGTGGATCAGAAATGATGTAGAATTTCTGGAAAGCATATAGGGTTATTTGAAAAGTGTTTTTCAATAGAAAACCTGGATTAGGCTACTTGAACGGAGCATCTAGATCTATGAGGATAGATCAAAAACGCTAAATGGTACTTTCAAATGAGCACATACCTTGACATGATCTTGAAAGTGTTCAAGATGGATCAGTCAAAGAAGGAGTTCTTGCCTGAGTTGTAAGGTATGAAGTTAAGACTTAAACCTCGACCACGGCAGAAGAAAGAGAAAGGACGAATGCTGTCCCCTATGCTTTTGTCATAGGCTCTATATGGTATGCCATGCTGAGTACCGCACCTGATGTGTGCCTTGCCACATGTCTGGCAAGAGGGTACAAAGGTGATCCAGGAGTGGATCACTAGATAGCGGTCAAAATTGTCCTTGGAGTAATAAGGACATGTTTTCGATTATGGAGGTGATAAAGAGTTCGGCGTAAAGGGTTACATCGATGCAAGCTTTAACACCTATCCGAATGACTCTGAGTAGCAAACCGGATACGTATAGTGGAGCAACCATTTGGAATAGCTCCAAGTGGAGCGTGGAAGCAGCATTTATAATATGACCTAGAGATTTGCGAAGTACATACGGATCTGAATGTTGCAGACCCGTTGACTAAAACCTCTCTCACAAGCAAAACATGATCAAACCCAGAACTCATTGAGTCTTAATCACATGATGATGTGAACTAGTTTAGCGACACTAGTAAACTCTTGGATGTTGGTCACATGGCGATGTGACCTGTGAGTGTTAATCACATGGCGATGTGAACTAGATTATTGACTCTAGTGCAAGTGGGAGACTGTTGGAAATATGCCCTAGAGGCAATAATAAATTGATTATTATATTTCCTTGTTCATGATAATCGTTTATTATCCATGCTAGAATTGTATTGATAGGAAACTCAGATACATGTGTGGATACATAGACAACACCATGTCCCTAGTAAGCCTCTAGTTGACTAGCTCGTTGATCAATAGATGGTTACGGTTTCCTGACCATGGACATTGGATGTCGTTGATGACGGGATCACATCATTGGGAGAATGATGTGATGGACAAGACCCAATCCTAAGCATAGCACAAAGATCATGTAGTTCGTATGCTAAAGTTTTTCTAATGTCAAGTATCATTTCCTTAGACCATGA
This sequence comes from Triticum urartu, assembly GCF_003073215.2. Taxonomy (NCBI): domain Eukaryota; kingdom Viridiplantae; phylum Streptophyta; class Magnoliopsida; order Poales; family Poaceae; genus Triticum; species Triticum urartu. The sequence goes on along the minus strand of NC_053027.1, from coordinate 512,232,269 downwards.
GATTGTGCAACTCCCGGATACCGTAGGAGTGCTTTGGGTGTGCCAAACGTCACAACGTAACTGGGTGGCTATAAAGGTACACTACAGGTATCTCCGAAAGTGTCTGTTGGGTTGGCACGAATCGAGACTGGGATTTGTCACTCCGTGTGACGGAGAGGTATCTCTGGGCCCACTCGGTAGGACATCATCATAATGTGCACAATGTGATCAAGGAGTTGATCACGGGATGATGTGTTACGGAACGAGTAAAAGAGACTTGCCAGAAACGAGATTGAACAAGGTATCGGGATAACGGTGATCGAATCTCGGGCAAGTATCGTACCGCTAGACAAAGGGAATTGTATACGGGATTGATTAAGTCCTTGACATCGTGGTTCATCCGATGAGATCATCATGGAGCATGTGGGAGACAACATGGGTATCCAGATCCCGCTGTTGGTTATTGACCGGAGAGGTGTCTCGGTCATGTCTGCATGTTTCCCGAACCCGTAGGGTCTACACACTTAAGGTTCGATGACGCTAGGGTTATAGGGAATAGATATACGTGGTTACCGAATGTTGTTTGGAGTCCCAGATGAGATCCCGGACGTCACGAGGAGTTTCGGAATGATCTGGAGGTAAAGATTTATATATGGGAAGTCATCATACGGTCACCGGAATAATTCGGGGTTACCGGTATTGTACCGGGACCACCGGAGGGGTTCCGGGGGTCCACCGGGAGGGTCCACCTGCCCCGGAGGGCCCAATGGGCTGTATGTGGAGAGGGACCAGCCCCTTAGTGGGCTGGGTGCCTCCCCCCTTAGGGCCCATGCTCCTAGGGTTTGGGGGAACCCTAAAAGGGGGGCGCCCCTTGCCTTGGGGGGCAAGGCAACCCCCCTTGGCCGCCGCCCCCTCCTCAGATTGGATCTGAGGGGGCCGGCCCCCCTCTCCCTTGCCCCTATATATATGTGGGGGGTGGGAGGGCAGCCGCACCCAAGTCTTGGCGCAGCCCTTCCCCTCTCCCAAGTCCTCCTCTTCTCCCGTGGTGCTTGGCGAAGCCCTGCAGGATTGCCACGCTCCTCCTTCACCACCATGCCGTCGTGCTGCTGCTGGATGGAGTCTTTCCCAACCTCTCCTTCACCCCTTGCTGGATCAAGGCGTAGGAGACGTCACCGGGCTGTACGTGTGTTGAACGCGGAGGTGCCGTCTGTTCGGCACTAGGATCTCTGGTGATTTGGATCACGACGAGTACGACTCCTTCAACCCGTTCTCTTGAACGCTTCCGCATAGCGATCTACAAGGGTATGTAGATGCACTCTCCTTCCCCTCGTTGTTGGTTTCTCCATAGATAGATCTTGGTGACACGTAGGAAAATTTTGAATTTCTGCTACGTTCCCCAACAGGTCCGTGATCTAAGGATTATCCTCATTGCTGCACAGAAGAATTATGTCCTTGATCCACCGCTAGGTGACGGACCTTTTGCAGGAGAAAATGCAGATGTTATGAACGCTTGACAAGCTCGGTACGATGACTACTTGATAGTTTAGTGCACCATACTTTACGTCTTAGAACCAGGACTTCAAAAACGTTTTGAACGCCACAGAACATATGAGATGTTCTAAGAGCTGAAATTGGTATTTCAGACTCATGCCCGTGTTAAGAGGTATGAGACCTCTGACAAGTACTTTGCCTACAAGATGGAGGAGAATAGCTCAGGTAGTGAGCGTGTGCTCAGAATGTCTGAGTACTACAATCACTTGAATCAAGTGGGAGTTAATCTTCCAGATAAGATAGTGATTGACAGAGTTCTCTAGTCACTATCACCAAGTTACTAGAACTTCGTGATGAACTATAATATGCAAGGGATGACGAAAATGATTCCCAAGCTCTTCGCGATGCTAAAATTGGCGAAGGTAGAAATCAAGAGAAAGCATCAAGTGTTTATGGTTAACAAGACCACTAGTTTCAAGTAAAAGGGCAAAGGAAAAGAAAGGGAACTTCAAGAAGAATGGCAAACAAGTTGCCACTCCCGTGAAGAAGCCCAAAGCTAGACCTAAGCCTGAAACTGAGTGCTTCTACTGCAATGGGAATGGTCACTGGAAGCGGAACTACCCCAAATACTTGGTGGATAAGAAGGATGGCAAAGTGAACAAAAGTATATTTGATATACATGTTATTGATGTGTACTTTACTAGTGTTCATAGTAACTCCAGGGTATTTGATACCGGTTCAGTTGCTAAGATTAGTAACTCGAAACAGGAGTTGCAAAATGAACAAAGACTAGTTAAGGGCAAGGTGACGATGTGTAACGCCCAGATAATTATGCTGTAGTAAACCCATGCTAATGATGCCACGTCACCTCTGTTACTATCGCTAATCTCGCGCCAGTTCAAAAACCGGTTCAAAAATCATATTAAAAATATGGCAAACGATAAAAGTTTTCATACGTTAAAACAAAATTGTTCGGTCAGTACCAATTATTACATAGGTAATTATTGTGAAGAAAATACTTTTTTAGAAAATGCCTAAATAATTTAAATTGAAATAAAACGGAAAAGTAAATAAATAAAAGAAAGATATAAAAACAGAAAACAAACAAATACAAAAAAAAGAAAAAAAAACTCCCCCCCACTGGGCCATCTATGGCCCAGCTAGCCACCAGGCCGGCCCAACCGGCCAAGCCCACCCCCACTCCATATCCCCCCCGGACACCCAAACCCTAACCGACACTTTCCCACTCCCTCTCGCTTCCCCCTCCCGATCCGATCTGGATCGGGGCTGCGACCCCGTCGCCGCTTGACAACCCGCCGACGCCTGCCGCTGGACTGCATGTCGCTGCCGCCCGAGGACCTCGCCGAGCCTTCCCCGCCGGACTGCCTCAACCGCGCGCGTCGTCCCCGTCCCCCACATCAAGCCCCGCTGCCCATGCCCTACCTTCCCCTCGTGGGCACACCTCATCTCTCCCTCGCGCCCGCACGCGCGCTCACCACCACCCGCTCGCCCTGCCTTTGCTACTCTGCTGCTGCCACCGATGCGCCTCCCTGGCGCCCGCCTCGACCATGCCCGCCCCATGCGCTCCCTTGCACCCCTGTGCTCTCTGCGCGCGCGCCCGCGTGGCCGGCCGCCATAGTCACCGGTCGGCCTCCCCGTGCTCGCCGCGCCCCGCCCATGACCTACACCCACCGCTCCACGCTGCCCCGTGATACGTCTCCAACGTATCTATAATTTTTGATTGCTCCATGCTAAATTATCTACTCTTTTGCACATTATTGGGCTTTATTATACACTTTTATATTATTTTTTGGGACTAACCTATTAACCAGAGGCCCAACCCAGAATTGTTGTTTTTCCCCCTATTTTAGGGTTTCGAAGAAAAGGAATATCAAACGGAGTCCAAACGGAATGAAACCTTCGGGAACGTGATTTTTGGAATAAACAAGATCCAGGAGACTTGGACCCTACGTTAAGCAACCAACGGGGAGGCCACGAGGTAGGGGGCGCGCCTACCCCCCAGGCGTGCCCTCCACCCTCGTGGGCCCCCTGTTGCTCCACCGACGTACTTCTTCCTCCTATATATACCTACGTACCCCCAAACGATCAGATACGGAGCCAAAACCCTAATTCCACTGTCGTAGCTTTCTGTATCCACGAGATCCCATCTTGGGGCCTGTTCCGGAGCTCCGCCTGAGGGGGCATCGATCACGGAGGGCTTCTACATCAACACCATAGCCCTTCGGATGAAGTTTGAGTAGTTTACCTCAGACCTACGGGTCCATATTTATTAGCTAGATGGCTTCTCCTCTCTTTTTGGATCTCAATACAAAGTTCTCCCCCTCTCTTGTGGAGATCTATTCGATGTAATCTTCTTTTGTGGTGTGTTTGTTGAGACCGATGAATTGTGGGTTTATGATCAAGTTTATCTATGAACAATATTTGAATCTTCTCTGAATTCTTTTATGTATGATTGGTTATCTTTGCAAGTCTCTTTGAATTATCAGTTTGGTTTGGCCTACTAGATTGATCTTTCTTGCAATGGGAGAAGTGCTTAGCTTTGGGTTGAATCTTGCGGTGCCCTTTCCCGGTGACAGTAGGGGAAGCAAGGCATGTATTGTATTGTTGCCATCGAGGATAACAAGATGTTTTTTTTATCATATTGCATGAATTTATCCCTATACATGATGTCATCTTGCTTAAGGCGTTACTCTGTTCTTATGAACTTAATACTCTAGATGCATGCTAGATAGCGGTCGATGTGTGGAGTAATAGTAGTAGATGCAGGCAGGAGTCGGTCTACTTGTCTTGGACGTGATGCCTATATACATGATCATACCTAGATATTCTCATAACTATGCTCAATTCTATCAATTGCTCAACAGTAATTTGTTCACCCACCGTAAAATACTTATGCTCTTGAGAGAATCCACTAGTGAAACCTATGGCCCCCGGGTCTATCTTCATCATATTAATCTTCCAACACTTAGTTATTTTCATTGCCTTTTATTTTACTTTGCATCTTTATCATAAAAATACCAAAAATATTATCTTATCATATCTAACAGATCCCACTCTCGTAAGTGACCGTGTAGGGATTGACAACCCCTTATCGCGTTGGTTGCGAGAATTTATTTGTTTTGTGTAGGTGCGAGGGACTGGCGCGTAGCCTCCTACTGGATTGATACCTTGGTTCTCAAAAACTGAGGGAAATACTTACGCTACTTTGCTGCACCACCCTTTCCTCTTCAAGGCAAAACCAACGCAAGTGCTCAAGAGGTAGCAAGAAGGATTTCTGGCGCCGTTGCCGGGGAGGTCTACGCAAAAGTCAACATACCAAGTACCCATCACAAACCCTTATCTCCCGCATTACATAATTTGCCATTTTCCTCTCGTTTCCCTCTCCCCCACTTCACCCTTGCCGTTTTATTTGCCCTCTCTTTTTCTCGCTCGCTTTTCTTCCGCCATGTCTGAATCAAAAAGGGTTGGGGGTTCTTTCCCGAGTTTTAGTACTTTGGACAACCCTTCTATTCTCGCTAAGCTCATAAATAAGGATACTATGGAAAAACCTACCGGAGTTATCAATGAGATACTTAATAATTTTGATGAAGATGATTCTGGAATTTTTCGTTATTTACTTGATGAATCTTTCAAAGATGCTTGGTATAGACTATTAAGGATCAGGGCCAGCTATGTGCCTGCATACCGAATTGAAATTTACTTAAAAAGCTTTTATATTGCCCTTCCTTCTTCTTTTAAGAATGTCTTAGATTCTATATTTGAAGAAGGCTTTCTTGAAGGGGATGCCGTAGACACTTATGAAAAGATGAAAACAATATTTGGGCACCCCATGAATGAGAAAGTTTAATCTACATCTCTTTTGCTCTCTTACCAAAACGAATCTATCAAAGAGATGAAGGCTAGCTTAGATACAAATTTCCGTAACATACTTAATCTTTCTTCTACCATTAATGTCCATGTGCTTTATCAAAATATAAATATTAATTCCATAGATAGCAAGTTTGCTCTTTTCTTCCCTAAAACCAAAGATGGCAATACCTAAATCTATCCTTACTTTTTATGCCTAGCTAGGGGCGTTAAACGATAGCGCTTGTTGGGAGGCAACCCAATTTTATTTTTATTCCTTGATTTTTTCTACTGTTTAGTAATAAATAATTTATCTAGCCTCTGATTTTGTTGTGTTTTTGTGTTTAATTAGTGTTTGTGCCAAGTAGTACCGTTGGGAAGAGTTGGAGGAAAGTCTTGTTAATCTTGCTGTAAAAAACAGAAACTCTAGCGCTCACAAGAACTGCTGCCATTTTTATTTGGAAAGAGATATTTAGTCAATTATTTTTGAAGATGATTAATAGATAAATTCCTCACGTCCAGCAATTTATTTTAGAATTTTTGGGGTTCCAGATCTTGTGCTAGCTACAGATTACTACAGACTGTTCTGTTTTTGACAGATTATGTTTTTTCGTGTGTTGTTTGCCTATTTTGATGAATCTATGGCTAGTCAAAGAGTTTATAAACCATAGAGAAGTTGGAATACAGTAGGTTTAACACCAATATAAATAAATAATGAGTTCATTACAGTACCTTGAAGTGGTATTTTGTTTTCTTTCGCTAACGGAGCTCACGAGATTTTCCACTTTAAGTTTTGTGCTGTGAAGTTTTCAAGTTTTGGGTAAGGATTTGATGGATTATGGAACAGGGAGTGGCAAGAGCCTAAGATTTGGGATGCCCATGGCACCCCAAGATAATCTAAGGACACCAAAAAGCCAAAGCATGGGGATGCCCCGGAAGGCATCCCCTTTTTCGTCTACTTCCATCGGTAACTTTACTTGGAGCTATATTTTTATTCACCACATGATATGTGTTTTTCTTGGAGCGTATTGTATGATTTGAGTATTTTCTTTTAGTTTACCACAATCATATTTGCTGTACACCCATTTTGAGAGAAACACACATGATTCAGAAATTATTAGAATACTCTATGTGCTTCACTTATATCTTTTGAGTTATAAAGTTTTGCTCTAGTACTTCACTTATATCTTTTAGAGCACGGTGGTGGATTTGTTTTATAGAAACTATTGATCTCTAATGCTTCACTTAGATTATTTTGAGAGTCTTAAATATCATGGTAATTTGCTTAAATAATCCTAATATGCTAGGTATTCAAGATTAGTAAAAACTTTCTTATGAGTGTTTTGAATACTAAGAGAAGTTTGATGCTTGATGATTGTTTTGAGATATGGAGGTAGTGATATTAAAGTTGTGCTAGTTGAGTAGTTGTGAAATTGAGAAATACTTGTGTTGAAGTTTTCAAGTCCCGTAGCATGCACGTATGGTAAACATTGTGTAACAAATTTGAAACATGAGGTGTTCTTTGATTGTACTCCTTATGAGTGGCGGTCGGGGACGAGCGATGGTCTTTTCCTACCAATCTATCCCCCTAGGAGCATGCGCGTAGTGCTTGGTTTTTGATGACTTGTAGATTTTTGCAATAAGTATGTGAGTTCTTTATGACTAATGTTGAGTCCATGGATTATACGCACTCTCACCTTTCCATCATTGGTAGCCACTTTGTTACCGTGCATTGCCCTTTATCACATTGAGAGTTGGTGCAAACTTCGCCGGTGCATCCAAACCCCGTGATATGATACTCTCTTTCACACATAAACCTCCTTATATCTTCCTCAAAACAGCCACCATACCTACCTATTATGGCATTTCCATAGCCATTCCGAGATATATTGCCATGCAACTTTCCACCATCCCGTTTATCATGACATGTTCATAATTGTCATATTGCTTTGCATGATCATGTAGTTGACATCGTATTTGTGGCAAAGCCACCGTTCGTAATTTTTCATACATGTCACACTTGATTCATTGCATATCCCGGTACACCGCCGGAGGCATTCATATAGAGTCATACCTTGTTCTAGTATCGAGTTGTAATCATTGAGTTGTAAATAAATAGAAGTGTGATGATCATCATTTAATAGAGCATTGTCCCAAAAAAAAGAGGGAAAGGCCAAAAAAAGGAAGGCCCCCAAAAAAGAGAGAAATGAAAAGGGACAATGCTACTATCTTTTTTTCCACACTTGTGCTTCAAAGTAGCACCATGATCTTCATGATAGAGAGTCTCTTGTTTTGTCACTTTCATATACTAGTGGGAATTTTTCATTATAGAACTTGGCTTGTATATTCCAACAATGGGCCTCCTCAAGTGCCCTAGGTCTTCGTGAGCAAGCAAGTTGGATGCACACCCACTAGTTTCTTTTGTTGAGGTTTCATACATTTATAGCTCTAGTGCATCCGTTGCATGGCAATCCCTACGCCTTGCATTAACATCAATCGATGGGCATCTCCATAGCTCATTGATTAGCCTCGTTGATGTGAGACTTTCTCCTTTTTGTCTTCTCCACATAACCCCCATCATTATACTCTATTCCACCCATAGTGCTACATCCATGGCTCACGCTCATGTATTGCGTGAAGGTTTATAAAGTTTGAGATTACTAAAGTATGAAACAATTGCTTGGCTTGTCATTGGGGTTGTGCATGATAAGAGCATTCTTGTGTGACGAAAATGGAGCATGACTAAACTATATGATTTTGTAGGGATGAACTTTCTTTGGCCATGTTATTTTGAGAAGACATAATTGCTTAGTTAGTATGCTTGAAGTATTATTATTTCTATGTCAATATTAAACTTTTATCTTGAATCTTTCGGATCTGAATATTCATGCCACAATTAACAAGAATTACATTGAAATTATGCCTAGTAGCATTCCACATCAAAAATTTTGTTTTTATCATTTACCTACTCGAGGACGAGCAGGAATTAAGCTTGGGGATGCTTGATATGTCTCCAACGTATCTATAATTTTTGATTGCTCCATGCTATATTATCTATTGTTTTGGACATTATTGGGCTTTATTATACACTTTATATTATTTTTTGGGACTAACCTATTAACCGGAGGCCGAGCCCAGAATTGCTGTTTTTTTGCCTATTTTAGGGTTTCAAGCAGAGTCCAAACGGAATGAAACCTTCGGGAACGTGATTTTTGGAATAAACAAGATCCAGGAGACTTGGACCCTACGTTAAGCAACCAACGGGGAGGCCACGAGGTAGGGGGCGCGCCTACCCCCCAGGCGTGCCCTCCACCCTCGTGGGCCCCCTGTTGCTCCACCGACGTACTTCTTCCTCGTATATATACCTACGTACCCCCAAAAGATCAGATACTGAGCCAAAACCCTAATTCCACCGCCGTAACTTTTTGTATCCATGAGATCCCATCTTGGGGCCTGTTCCGGAGCTCCGCCGGAGGGGGCATCGATCACGGAGGGCTTCTACATCAACACCATAGCCCTTCCGATGAAGTTTGAGTAGTTTACCTCAGACCTACGAGTCCATAGTTATTAACTAGATGGCCCCTTCTCTCTTTTTGGATCTCAATACAAAGTTCTCCCCCTCTCTTGTGGAGATCTATTCGATGTAATCTTCTTTTGCGGTGTGTTTGTTGAGACCGATGAATTGTGGGTTTATGATCAAGTTTATCTATGAACAATATTTGAATCTTCTCTGATTTTTTATGTATGATTGGTTATCTTTGCAAGTCTCTTTGAATTATCAGTTTGGTTTGGCCTACTAGATTGATCTTTCTTGCAATGGGAGAAGTGCTTAGCTTTGGGTTCAATTTTGCGACGTCCTTTCCCAGTGACAGTAGGGGCAGCAAGGCACGTATTGTATTGTTGCCATCGAGGATAACAAGATGGTTTTTTTATCATATTGCATGAATTTATCCCTCTACATGATGTCATCTTGCTTAAGGCGTTACTCTGTTCTTATGAACTTAATACTCTAGATGCATGCTGGATAGCGGTCGATGTGTGGAGTAATAGTAGTAGATGCAGGCAGGAGTCGGTCTACTTGTCTTGGACGTGATGCCTATATACATGATCATACCTAGATATTCTCATAACTATGCTCAGTTCTGTCAATTGCTCAACACTAATTTGTTCACCCACCGTAAAATACTTATGCTCTTGAGAGAAGCCACTAGTGAAACCTATGGCCCCCGGGTCTATCTTGATCATATTAATCTTCCAACACTTAGTTATTTTCATTGCCTTTTATTTTACTTTGCACCTTTATCATAAAAATACCAAAAATCTTATCTTATCATATCTATCAGATCTCACTCTCATAAGTGACCGTGTAGGGATTGACAACCCCTTATCGCGTTGGTTGTGAGGATTTATTTGTTTTGTGTAGGTGCGAGGGACTGGCGCGTAGCCTCCTACTGGATTGATACCTTGGTTCTCAAAAACTGAGGGAAATACTTACGCTACTTTGTTGCACCACCCTTTCCTCTTCAAGGGAAAACCAACGCAAGTGCTCAAGAGGTAGCAAGAAGGATTTCTCGCGCTGTTGCCGGGGAGGTCTACGCAAAAGTCAACATACCAAGTACCCATCACAAACCATTATCTCCCGCATTACATTATTTGCCTCTCCTTTTCCTCTCCCCCACTTCACCCTTACCGTTTTATTTGCCCTCTATTTTTCTCGCTCGCTTTTCTTCCGCCATGTCTGAATCAAAAAGGGTTGGGGGTTCTTTCCCGAGTTTTAGTACTTTGGACAACCCTTCTATTCTTGCTAAGCTCATAAATAAGGATACTATGGAAAAACCTACCGGAGTTATCAATGAGATACTTAATAATTTTGATGAAGACGATTCTGGAATTTTTCGTTATTTACTTGATGAATCTTTCAAAGATGCTTGGTATAGACTATTAAGTATCAGGGCCAGCTATGTGCCTCAATACCAAATTGAAATTTACTTAAAAAGCTTTTATATTGCCCTTCCTTCTTCTTTTAAGCATGTCTTATGTTCCATATTTGAAGAAGGCTTTCTTGAAGGGGATGCCGTAGACACTTATGAAAAGATGAAAACCATATTTGGGCACCCCATGAATGAGAAAGTTTAATCTACATCTCTTTTGCTCTCTTACCAAAACGAATCTATCAAAGAGATGAAGGCTAGCTTAGATACAAATTTCCGTAACATACTTAATCTTTCTTCTACCATTAATGGCCATGTGCTTTATCAAAATAGAAAGATTAATTCCATAGATAGCAAGTTTGCTCTTTTCTTCCCTAAAACCAAAGATGGCAATACCTAAATCTATCCTTGCTTTTTATGCCTAGCTAGGGGCGTTAAACGATAGCGCTTGTTGGGAGGGAACCCAACTTTATTTTCATTCCTTGATTTTTGCTCCTGTTTAGTAATAAATAATTTATCTAGCCTCTGTTTTGGTTGTGTTTTTGTGTTTAATTAGTGTTTGTGCCAAGTAGAACCGTTGGGAAGACTTGGTGGAAAGTCTTGTTAATCTTGCTGTAAAAAACCGAAACTCTAGCGCTCACGAGAACTGCTGCCATTATTATTTGGAAAGAGATATTTAGTCAATTCTTTTTGTAGATTATTAATAGATAAATTCCTCACGTCCAGCAATTTATTTTAGAATTTTTGTGGATCCGTGTGCTAGCTACAGATTACTTCAGCCTTTTCTGTTTTTGACAGATTCTGTTTTTCGTGTGTTGTTTGCTTATTTTGATGAATCTATGGCTAGTAAAATAGTTTATAAACCATAGAGAAGTTGGAATACAGTAGGTTTAACACAAATATAAGTAAAGAATGAGTTCATTACAAAACCTTGAAGTGGTCTTTTGTTTTCTTTCGCTAACAGAGCTCACGAGATTTTCCACATTAAGTTTTGTGTTGTGAAGTTTTCAAGTTTTGGGTAAGGATTGGATGGATTATGGACAAGGAGTGGCAAGAGCCTAAGATTTTGGATGCCCATGGCACCCCCAAGATAATCTAAGGAGACCAAAAATCCATAGCATGGGGATGCCCCGGAAGGCATCCCCTCTTTCGTCTACTTCCATCGGTAACTTTACTTGGAGCTATATTTTTATTCACCACATGATATGTGTTTTGCTTGGAGCGTCTTGTATGATTTGATTATTTTATTTTAGTTTACCACAATCATCTTTGCTGTACACCCCTTTTGAGAGAAACACACATGATTCAGAAATTATTAGAATACTCTATGTGCTTCACTTATATCTTTTGAGTTATATAGTTTTGCTCTAGTACTTCACTTATATCTTCTAGAGCACGGTGGTGGATTTGTTTTATAGAAACTATTGATCTCTCATGCTTCACTTAGATTATTTTGAGAGTCTTAAATATCATGGTAATTTGCTTAAATAATCCTAATATGCTAGGTATTCAAGATTAGTAAAAAATTTCTTATGAGTGTTTTGAATACTAAGAGAAGTTTGATGCTTCATGATTGTTTTGAGGTACGGAGGTAGTGATATTAAAGTTGTGCTAGTTGAGTAGTTGTGAAATTGAGGAATACTTGTGTTGAAGTTTGCAAGTCCCGTAGCATGCACGTATGGTAAACATTATGTAACAAATTTGAAACATGAGGTGTTCTTTGATTGTCCTCCTTATGAGTGGCGGTCGGGGACGAGTGATGGTCTTTTCCTACCAATCTATCCCCCCAGGAGCATGCGCATAGTGCTTGGTTTTTGATGACTTGTAGATTTTTGCAATAAGTATTTGAGTTCTTTATGACTAATGTTGAGTCCATGGATTATACGCACTCTCACCTTTCCATCATTGCTAGCCTCTTTGGTACCATGCATTGCCCTTTCTCACATTGAGAGTTGGAGCAAACTTCGCCAGTGCATTCAAATCCCGTGATATGATACGCTCTTTCACACATAAACCTCCTTATATCTTCCTCAAAACAGCCACCATACCAACTATTATGGCATTTCCATAGCCATTCCGAGATATATTGCCATGCAACTTTCCACCATCCCGTTTATCATGACATGTTCATAATTGTCATATTGCTTTTCATGATCATGTAGTTGACATTGTATTTGTAGCAAAGCCACCGTTCATAATTTTTCATACATGTCACACTTGATTCATTGCATATCCCGGTACACCGCCGGAGGCATTCATATAGAGTTGTACCTTGTTCTAGTATCGAGTTGTAATCATTGAGTTGTAAATAAATAGAAGTGTGATGATCATCATTTAATAGAGCATTGTCCCAAAAAAGAGAGAGAAAGGCCAAAAAAAGGAAGGCCCAAAAAAAGAGAGAAATGAAAAGGGACAATGCTACTATCTTTTTTTCCACACTTGTGCTTCAAAGTAGCACCATGATCTTCATGATAGAGAGTCTCTTGTTTTGTCACTTTCATATACTAGTGGGAATTTTTCATTATAGAACTTGGCTTGTATATTCCAACAATGGGCCTCCTCAAGTGCCCTAGGTCTTCGTGAGCAAGCAAGTTGGATGCACACCCACTAGTTTCTTTTGTTGAGCTTTCATACATTTATAGCTCTAGTGCATCCGTTGCATGGCAATCCCTACTCCTTGCATTAACATCAATCGATGGGCATCTCCATAGTTCATTTATTAGCCTCGTTGATGTGAGACTTTCTCCTTTTTGTCTTCTCCACATAACCCCCATCATTATACTCTATTCCACCCATAGTGCTATATCCATGGCCCATGCTCATGTATTGCGTGAAGTTTTATAAAGTTTGAGATTACTAAAGTATGAAACAATTGCTTGGATTGTCATCGGGGTTGTGCATGATGAGAGCATTCTTGTGTGACGAAAATGGAGCATGACTAAACTATATGATTTTGTAGGGATGAACTTTCTTTGGCCATGTAATTTTGAGAAGACAAAATTGCTTAGTTAGTATGCTTGAAGTATTATTATTTCTATGTCAATATTAAACTTTTATCTTGAATCTTTCGGATCTGAATATTCATGCCACAATTAATAAGAATTACATTGAAATTATGCCTAGTAGCATTCCACATCAAAAATTCTGTTTTTATCATTTACCTACTTGAGTATGGGCAGGAATTAAGCTTGGGGATGCTTGATACGTCTCCAACGTATCTATAATTTTTGATTGCTCCATGCTGTATTATCTACTGTTTTGTACATTATTGGGCTTTATTATACACTTTTATATTATTTTTGGGGACTAACCTATTAACTGGAGGCCCAGCCCAGAATTGTTGTTTTTCCCCCTATTTTAGGGTTTCGAAGAAAAGGAATATCAAACGAAGTCCAAACGGAATGAAAACTTCGGGAACGTGATTTTTGGAATAAACAAGATCCAGGAGACTTGGACCCTACGTCAAGCAACCAACAGGGAGGCCACGAGGTAGGGGGCGCGCCTACCCCCCCCCCCCAAGCGCGCCTCCACCCTCATGGGCCCCCTGTTGCTCCATCGAAGTACTTCTTCCTCCTATATATACCTACGTACCCCCAAATGATCAGATACGGAGCCAAAACCCTAATTCCACCGCCGTAACTTTCTATATCCACGAGATCCCATCTTGGGGCCTGTTCTGGAGCTCCGCCGGAGGGGGCATCGGTCACGGAGGGCTTCTACATCAACACCATAGCCCTTCCGATGAAGTTTGAGTAGTTTACCTCAGACCTACGGGTCCATAGTTATTAGCTAGATGGCTTCTTCTCTCTTTTTGGATCCCAATACAAAGTTCTCCCCCTCTCTTGTGGAGATCTATTTGATGTAATCTTCCTTTGAGTTGTGTTTGTTGAGACCGATGAATTGTGGGTTTATGATCAAGTTTATCTATGAACAATATTTGAATCTTCTCTGATTTTTTTATGTATGATTGGTTATCTTTGCAAGTCTCTTCGAATTATCAATTTGGTTTGGCCTACTAGATTGATCTTTCTTGCAATGGGAGAAGTGCTTAGCTTTGGGTTCAATCTTGCGGTGTCCTTTCCCAGTGACAGTAGGGGCAGCAAGGCACGTATTGTATTGTTGCCATCGAGGATAACAAGATGTTTTTTTATCATATTGCATGAATTTATCCCTCTACATGATGTCATCTTGCTTAAGGCGTTACTCTGTTCTTATGAACTTAATACTCTAGATGCATGCTGGATAGCGGTCGATGTGTGGAGTAATAGTAGTAGATGCAGGCAGGAGTCGGTCTACTTGTCTTGGACGTGATGCCTATATACATGATCATACCTAGATATTCTCATAACTATGCTCAGTTCTGTCAATTGCTCAACAGTAATTTGTTCACCCACCGTAAAATACTTATGCTCTTGAGAGAAGCCACTAGTGAAATCTATGGCCCCCGGGTCTATCTTCATCATATCAATCTTCCAACACTTCATTATTTTCATTGCCTTTTATTTTACTTTGCATCTTTATCATAAAAATACCAAAAATATTATCTTAACATATCTATCAGATCTCACTCTCGTAAGTGACCGTGTAGGGATTGACAACCCCTTATCGCGTTGGTTGCAAGGATTTATTTGTTTTGTGTAGGTGCGAGCGACTGGCGCGTAGCCTCCTACTGGATTGATACCTTGGTTCTCAAAAACTGAGGGAAATACTTATGCTACTTTGCTGCACCACCCTTTCCTCTTCAAGGGAAAACCAACGCAAGTGCTCAAGAGGTAGCAAGAAGGATTTCTGGCGCCGTTGCCGGGTAGGTCTACACAAAAGTCAACATACCAAGTACCCATCAGAAACCCTTATCTCTCGCATTACATTATTTCCCATTTGCCTCTCGTTTTCCTCTCCCCCACTTCACCCTTGTCGTTTTATTTGCCCTCTCTTTTTCTCGCTCGCTTTTCTTCCGCCATGTCTGAATCAAAAAGGGTTGGGGGTTCTTTCCCGAGTTTTAGTACTTTGGACAACCCTTCTATTCTCGCTAAGCTCATAAATAAGGATACTATGGAAAAACCTACCGGAGTTATCAATGAGAAACTTAATAACTTTGATGAAGACGATTCTGGAATTTTTCGTTATTTACTTGATGCATCTTTCAAAGATGCTTGGTATAGACTATTAAGGATCAGGGCCAGCTATGTGCGTGAATACCAAATTGAAATTTACTTAAAAAGCTTTTATATTGCCCTTCCTTCTTCTTTTAAGAATGTCTTAGATTCTATATTTGAAGAAGGCTTTCTTGAAGGGGATGCCGTAGACACTTATGAAAAGATGAAAACCATATTTGGGCACCCCATGAATGAGAAAGTTTAATCTACATCTCTTTTGCTCTCTTACCAAAACGAATCTATCAAAGAGATGAAGGCTAGCTTAGATACAAATTTCCGTAACATACTTAATCTTTCTTCTACCATTAATGTCCATGTGCTTTATCAAAATAGAAAGATTAATTCCATAGATATCAAGTTTGCTCTTTTCTTCCCTAAAACCAAAGATGGCAATACCTAGATCTATCCTTGCTTTTTATGCCTAGCTAGGGGCGTTAAACGATAGCGCTTGTTGTGAGGCAACCCAATTTTATTTTTATTCCTTACTTTTTGCTCCTGTTTAGTAATAAATAATTTATATAGCCTCTGTTTTGGTTGTGTTTTTGTGTTTAATTAGTGCTTGTGCCAGGTAGAACCGTTGGGAAGACTTGGGGAAATACTTACGCTACTTTTGTGCACCACCCTTTCCTCTTCAAGGGAAAACCAACGCAGGTGCTCAATAGGTAGCACCCCGCGAGTCGCCGCTCCCTCTTCCCGCGCCCGTGCCGCCTCAAGCTCGCGCGCCCGCGCCTGGCCCAGCCGCTGCTGCTGTGCACCCCGGCCACCCCCTGCTCGCCCTACAGCCACTCCCTCGTGCCTGGCTACGCCTCTGCACGCTCCCACGCGCGTGGCCGCGCCAGGCCTCGCGCCCTTCGACCCGTGGCCCTCCTCACCGTGCTGCCGCGGCTCCGCCGTCCCAACCGCACTGCTGCTTTGCTCCGCCGTACCCGCGGCCACCTCCGATGTCGCGCCAGCACCCAGCTGCGCCTGCTCGGCCCTCATGCCGGTTAGGCGCCCGCAGCACCGCTCCCGCTTGGCCCCGTGCTCACCCGCTCCCGCTGTCGCCCGTCTCGTCGTGCTCCAGCTCGCCTGCGGCCACCTCTGCCAGCCACTGCGCCACATCCGCTCGCCGCCGGCCCCGCAGTCGTCGCCCGCGACCCGCATTTGTCCCGCGCGCGTGCTCCACCGGCTCCCCGCCGTGCTGTGCTAGGCTGCGCCCGCAGTGCCCGGCGCCCATGCCCGTTCGGGCGGCGCCCGCACCCGATCCGCCAGCCCCTCTGGGCCACAGCCAAACGGGGCCCACGGCCCCAGAACGAAAATATATATATATATATATTAAATTAAAATTAATTAAATTAATTAACTTAATTAACACTGTTTAGTTAACTAATTAACTCTAATTAACCTGCAAATTAAATGTTAACAAATAGTTAGTCTTCGGCCTATGACATGTGGGACCCACATGTCAGTTTGACCCAGTCAACGCCCTGTTGACTGCTGACATCATTATGACGTCAGCAAACACTTCTGGATAATTGTTGAATTAAAATAATTAAATAAATTCTAAAAATGATTAAATCTTTTATAATTAATATAAAATAAACCGTAGCTCGGATGGAAAAAGTTTGTACATGAAAGTTGCTCAGAACGACGAGACGAATCCAGATACGTAGCCCGTTCGTCCGCCACACCTCCCTATAATAGAGAACACGCAACTTCCCCCCTCGGGTTCATCTGTCTGAAAACGCGAAACACCGGGAATACTTTCCCGGGTGTTTTCCCCCTTCGCCGGTATCACCTCCTACTGCGTTAGGGCACACCTAGCACCGTTACTTGTCATGTCATGCATCATTATGCATTTGTTTGCATTGTATTCATTGTTTCTTCCCCCTCTTCTCTCCAGTAGACTACGAGACTGACGTCGTTGCTGGTGCCCCGATCGACTACGTTGTTGACGACCCCTCCTTGCTAGAGCAACCAGGCAAGCCCCCCCCCCCCCGTGATCACCAGATATCACCTATTCTTCTCTCTACTGCTTGCATTAGAGTAGTGTAGCATGTTACTGCTTTCCGTTAATCCTATTATGATGCATAGCCTGTCATTGTTGCTATAGTTGTTGATACCTTACATGCAATCCTAAATGCTTAGTATATCAATGGCCCTACATCCTTGTCAGTCTGCCATGCTATACTATTGGGCCGTGATCACGTCGGGTGTTGATCACGGGTTTATATTATACATATTACACATGATACATGTTGTGACTAAAGTCGGGTCGGCTCGTTGAGTACCCGCGGTTGATTCACGAATTGGGGGCTGAAAGGACATACTTTCCCGACGGCCCTCTGTGTGGATCTTTGTGGCGGAGCGAAAGGGCAGGTTGAGACCACCCAGGAGAGAGGTGGGCCTGGCCCTGGTCGGCGTTCACGGTTACTTCAAAATAACACGCTTAACGAGATCTTGGTATTTGATCTGAGTCTGGCCACTGGCCTATACGCACTAACCAACTACACAGGAACAATTATGGGCACTCAACGTCGTGGTATCAGCCGAAGCCTTCGTGACGTCAGCGACTGAGCGGTGCGCGCCAGGTTGGACCGCGTAACGCAACTTCCTTTGTAATGTAGGTAGCTAGGTCTGCTCACCAGCCGTGTACGCAACGTGCAAGTGTGCAATGGGCGATGGGCCCAGACCCCTACGCCATAGGATTTTGACCGGCGTGATGACCTCTCTGTTGTGCCTAGGTGGGGCTGCGACGTGTTGATCTTCCGAGGCCAGGCATGACCCAGAAAAGTGTGTCCGGACAAAGGGGATCGAGCATGTTGGGAAATGTGGTGCACCCCTGTAGGGAAGTTTATCTATTTGAATAGCCATGTCCCTCGGTAAAAGGACGACCTGGAGTTGTACCTTGACCTTATGACAACTAGAACCAGATACTTAATAAAACACACCCTTCCAAGTGCCAGATACAACCAGTGATCGCTCTCTCATAGGGCAACGAGGGGAGGATCACCGGGTAGGATTATGCTATGCGATGATACTTGGTGAACTTACCATCTACTCTCTTCTACATGCTGCAAGATGGAGGTTGCCAGAAGGGTAGTCTTTGATAGGACTAGCTATCCCCCTCTTATTTCGGCATTCTGCAGTTCAGTCCACATATACTACCCCCTTTCATTGATACCAATGCATATGTGGTGTAGCTCCTTGCTTGCGAGTACTTTGGATGAGTACTCATAGTTGCTTTGCTCCCCCCTTTCCCCCTTCCTCTATTCGATTGTTGCGACCATACGTTGGAGTCTAGGAGCCAGACGCCACTGTCGATGACGACTGCTACTACTCGGGAGGTGCCTACTACTACGTGCAGGCTGCTGACGACGACCAGGAGTAGTTTAGGAGGATCCCAGGCAGGAGGCCTGCGACTCTTTCGATATGTATCCCAGTTTGTGCTAGCCTTCTTAAGGCAAACTTGTTTAACTTATGTCTGTACTCAGATATTGTTGCTTCCGCTGACTCGTCTATGATCGAGCTCTTGTATTCGAGCCCTCGAGGCCCCTGGCTTGTAATAGGATGCTTGTATGACTTATTTTATTTGTAGAGTTGTGTTGTGATATCTTCCCGTGAGTCCCTGGTCTTGATCGTACACGTTTGCGTGTATGATTAGTGTACGATTGAATTGGGGGCGTCACAAGTTGGTATCAGAGCCGACTGCCTGTAGGAATCCCCCTTCCACACTCCTTGGCCGAAGTCGAGTCTAGGCATTGCAAAACTTTTTACTAACATGGCTGTGTGTCTTATGGGCCCACGTCGCCATTTGGGTGGTATTAGGATCTTTTACTCCTCGATCTTTACTTTGGGACTCTGAACTCTCTTCTACTCGGGTTAAACAAATTTACTAACTGTAACATTAGGATCATGTGACCACGTTCACCCCAAAGTTGGATAAGCCCTAGTTATTTCTTAGAATAGTATATTGAACAATATCCACACTGTCATTTGACTCCTTTGAAACATCTTTGTTTTCAGATGGAACCCACGAGGCAGGTCGTGCGCCACACGACGGCCATTGGTGTCTCAGGATCACCTACTGTGTTAGCTGAGATGATGACCTATCTGTGTTATCGCTGGCACCCTGAGTACACCATCTACGAGGAGTACCAGGACTTTAACCAGGAGCAGTACCGTACCATCGCCCACCTCTACTGTTGGGAGTATGACTCCACTACCGTGCTATACACTGCTCATGGTGTTGGAGTGACTATCGACATGGCAGTCCATGATGCTGCTTATGCTGCTCTGACACGTCTTCATGGAGAGTATCGGGAGTTGGACACCTCCCCTTTCAGGCACATTGCTATCGCATCTGATGTTGCTGCGGAGGGATACTACACTGCCGTCTACTCCACTGTCACCCAAGAGCCCTTCTACCATCAGAACCTGGTTCTGCATGCTGATAGCCTGGATAGAGCTAACCGAGCTCTTCTCCACGAGCTGTACACCACCCATCAGCACCTGTACCATGCTCTGACGCTGTTGCACCCCCTTGTCCGATCTGGTGATTTGTCGCGTTCTATGATCTACCCTGCCAGGACCGTGATGCCCTAGGGTGTCGGCTGGCCAGATGTGGGAGGCTACTCTCCCGCACTTGGTCCTCTTCTACCTCCTGCGCGTTGGGTTCTGCACCAGAGTATCCGCGGACCCCAGGCTACTAACGCGGAGGACTTCCCGTCGCGTCACTACCAGCTGTCAGGCTACACCTACCTCCACAGTTCCTCCTGGGACTAATGTAGGTTTGCTTATTAGTATTTGATGCATTCTCCGCGAGCCTGTGTGCCGCCTATGATGTCTTTAGTCTGTGTACCGAACTCTGTGTACCGAACTCCATGCATGATCCCTTTTGTAAGATATGCCAACTACTATGTAGTATCTATCGTGTTCCTTTCATTATGCATGCCTCATCGTGAATGATTCTTGTCCTTGCAAATTTGTCAATGCTAAATTACCCCTGTTATATTTTAGCAGGATGGTTAGACCAGGTGGTCGTGGTCATGGTGGTCATCCCCCACCACCGCCTGAGTACATGGCTGGGATGATGCAACAGTTCGAGCTGAATCGCCAGTTCATGGAGAATATTATGGCTCAGTTTCCTCGCCCTAAAATGAACCAGCAGCCAGCCCAAGTGACTCTGCAGGATTTCATGCGCCTCAACCCAACTGTGTACCGCGGCTCAACTCAGCCTCTAGATGCTGATGATTGGCTCCGTGACATCACCTATGAGATGGAGGGTGCTGATGTGGCCCCTGCCAGCTATGTCACCTTTGCTTCCTTCTTCTTGAAGGGACCCGCTGCTCAATGGTGGGATAGCCACAGGCATACTCTGTCGGTTGGAACAATCATCACCTGGACAGACTTCCAAGCTGCTTTCCATGCCTGCTTCATTCCTCAGGGAGTCATGGACCGGAAGAAGCGTGAGTTCCGTAGCCTCACCCAAGGCAACAAAACTGTCGAAGCTTATCAGCGGGAGTTTCTGGATTTATCCCGCTATGCTAAAGAAGACATCGCAACTGATGCACACAGACATGAGAAGTTCCGTGATGGCCTTCAAGATGACATCAAGCTCGCACTTCTAGTGCATGACTTTGCTGATTTCTCTACCTTGGTGAACAAGGCCATGAATGTCGAAACTGGTCTACAGGAACACCAGAGCTCTCACAGACGCAACCGTGACACCGGCTCATCTTCGGGCCCATCCTCGTAGAAGCATAGGATATGGATTCCCAACAGCATGTACCAGCCAACTGCACCTGCTCCAAGGTAGCCCTATGCTGCACCGCGTCTGCCTCCCCCACCAACTAGGCAGCCAAGACTTCCAGCTCCACCACTCCAAGCTCCTGTTCCCACTCCCAATAATGGTCTGTGCTACAAGTGTGGTCAACTAGGTCACCTCGCTAGGAACTGCTTTCAGAACTAGAATCAAATGGCCCTTCCCGTAGCTGGCCGTGGAAGCAACCATCCCCGCAACACCAATGCCAGGTCTTATGGTCGTGTTCATGCCAACCACGTTGATCTCAATGAAGCTCAAGACCAGCCTGCTACTGTGATGGGTACACTCCTCATAAATTTAGTACCCGCATCTGTTTTATTCGATTCAGGGGCATCACATTCATTCATGTCAGAAGATTTTGCATACAAGCACGACATTAGATGTGAGGAGATGAACACTTCGGTAGTGGTAAAAACCCCCGAGGGACAATGTCAAACCTCCATGGTTTGCATCAACGTCCCCGTGGAAATCGAAGGGCTGGAATTCTATGCCTCTCCCATTATCCTGAAGTCGTCTAACATCGACCTCATTCTGGGGATGGATTGGTTGAAAGCACATACTGCTTCTATAGTTTGCGCCACTAAGACCGTCCATCTGCTACACCCTTCTGATGAGATAGTTACTTACCAGGTCATCTGGTTCAAAATGCCAAGGCATGACTTTATGCCTTGAATGCATTGAACGGTGCACCACTCGAGGGCATTCAAAACATTCCTGTCGTTCGCAAATTCCAAGACGTCTTTCCGGAAGAACTTCCAGGGATTCCCCCTACTAGAGCTGTCGAATTCATCATCGACTTGAAACCAGGCACCACCCCTATAGCCAAACGACCCTACAAGATGCCGCCACATGAACTCATTGAGCTTAAGGAGGAAATCGACAAATCTCTTCGCAAAGGTTTCATTCGCCCTAGTTGCTCTCCTTGGGGAGCACCTTCTCTCTTTGTTAAGAAGAAGGATGGGACAAACCGATTGGTCCAAGATTATCTTCCTATTAACCAAGCCACCATTCAGAACAAATATCCCCTCACTCGGATCAATGATCTTTATGATCAACTGGCTGGTTCATCAGTGTTCTCCAAACTCGACTTGAGGTTGGGTTACCACTAGATCCGTGTTTGTGAAGAGGATATCCCAAAGACCGCCTTCGTGACTCGGTATGGATCATACGAGTGCACTGTCATGTCTTTCGGCTTAACGAATGCTCCAGCCACCTTCTCTCGTCTGATGAACTATATATTCATGGATTACCTCGACAAGTTCGTCGTGGTTTATCTGGATGATATCCTTGTATTTTCCAAGAACAAAGAAGAACATGCTGAACATCTTCGCCTTGTGTTGGAAAAGCTGCGAGAGCATCAACTCTACGCTAAGTATTCCAAGTGTGAATTCTGGCTCCCTGAAGTAACCTATCTTGGGCATGTCATCTCCAAGGATGGTATTGGCGTCAACCATGAACGAGTCCAGGCTATTCTCGATTGGACTCCTCCGAAGAATGTCAAGCAAGCCCGAAGTTTTCTCGGTCTCGCCAGCTATTGCCGTCGATTCGTCGAGAACTTCTCCAAGATTGCCAGGCCCCTGACCAACCTGTTGCATAAGGGCGTCAAGTTCCAAGGGACAGACAAGTGCCAGGAAAGTCTCCAGGCGCTCAAAGACAAGTTGACTTCTGCCCTAGTGCTTGCTCCACCTAATACTAAGAAGGACTTCGTCATATACTACGACGCTTCCCGTCAAGGATTAGGCTGTATCCTAATGCAAGAGCGCAGAGTGATTGCTTATGCCTCTCATCAGTTGTGCCCTCACGAAGAGAACTACTTAGTTCACGACCTCGAGCTTGCTGTTGTCATTCATGCACTGAAGCAGTGGTGACATTACCTTCTCGGTAATCGTTGTGAGATCTTCACCGACCACCAAAGTCTGAAGTATCTGTTTACTCAACCAGACTTGAACCTCCGTCAGCAGAGATGGATGGAGACTGTTGCAGACTTTGACGTGGGTATATCCTATACACTAGGCAAGGCTAATGTAATGGCGGATGCCTTGAGCCGCAAGTCTTACTGCAACCACCTCCAGGTTCACAAAGTTCAGCCCTCGCTTGTCGAAGAATTTAGAAAGCTGAACCTTCATATTGTCCCCCCTGGTGCACTCTCTCCCCCTCCCCCAGAGTTCCAAAAGATGAATCTTCGTGTTGTTACTAAGGGTTCTCTAAATACCCTGGCTGTCGTACCAGATCTCGTAGACGGTATAAAGACTATTCAAGGTTATGACTCTGAAGTCCAGAAGATTAAACGCCATCTCGCAGAAGGAAAGCCCTCATTCTTCACTATTGCCGATGATGGCGCCTTGTACTTCAAAGGCCGCCTAGTGGTACCATGCTCGAGGAAAAACCTGGATCAGACTAAAAAGATTATGAAAGAAGCTCATGATACGCCTCTGTCCATCCATCCTGATAGTACAAAGATGTACCAGGATATTCGTCAGAGATTCTGGTGATCTATGAAGTAGGACATTGCTCGTTATGTTGCTGGGTGTGAAGTTTGCCGTCGTATCAAAGCTGAACATCAAAGGCCTGCTCGAGCTCTGCACCCTATCTCTATTCCTGAATGGAAATGGGACCATGTTGAAATGGACTTCATCACTGGATTTCCCAAATCATAGAAAGGTAATGATGTTATTCTTTTGGTCATTGATCGGCTTTCTAAAGTTCCTCATTTTCTGGCGGTCAAAGAAACAATCACTGCTAGTCAGCTTACAACTCTCTACATGTCCAGAATTGTTTCTCTTCACGGTATTCCACTGGTTATTAGTTCAGACCGTGGCAGCTTGTTCGCTTCAAGATTCTGGGCAAGTTTCCAAGAATCTATGGGAACTCATCTGTCGTTCAGTACTGCGTTTCATCCTCAGTCACAAGGACAAGTTGAACATGTCAACCAAGTTCTCGAAGACATGCTTCGAGCTTGTGTAATTTCCTTCAGCAAGAAATGGGAGGAATCTCTTCCGTATGCTGAGTTCTCTTATAATAATAGCCATCAAGCTAGTCTGAAGATACCCCCCTTCGAAGTGTTATATGGACGAAAGTGTCGAACCCCTCTGAACTGGTCAGAAACTGGGGAACGTCCACTCTTCGGTCCAGATATTATCCAACAGGCCGAAGAACAAGTCTGCATTATTCGCGAGAATCTCAAGACTGCTCAGTCACGTCAGAAAAGTCAGTATGACCGTCATCACAAAGACATGGTCTATCAACCTGGTGAAAAGGCTTATCTTCGAGTTACACCAATGAAGGGTGCTCACCGCTTCAGGATCAAGGGCAAGCTGGCTCCTCGCTATATCAGCCCCTTCACTATTCTCGAAAGGCGTGGAAAAGTGGCATATCAAGTGGAGCTTCCGCCGAACCTTTCTTAGGTTCACGATGTGTTCCACGTGTCACAGCTCCGCCGCTGCTTCAAGGACCCAATCCGAACAGTGGATCATGAAGTGCTCGAATTGCATCAGGACCTCTCCTATAAAGAGCATCCGGTCCACATTGTCGACCAAGCTGAACGCCTCGCACGTCAAAAAGCGATCAAGTTCCTCAAGGTCCAGTGGTCGCATCACTCTGAAGATGAAGCCACTTGGAAGCGCGAGAACCGCATGCATGATGAATACCCCGGACTGTTTCCCTCTACCTCCTAAAATGTCGGGACGAGATTTCTTGTAGTGGAGGAGTTTTGTAACGCCCGGATAATTATGCTACAGTAAACCCATGCTAATGATGCCACATCACCTCTGTTACTATCGCTAATCTCGCGTCAGTTCAAAAACCGGTTCAAAAATCATATTCAAGAATATGGCAAATGATAAAAGTTTTCAAACATTAAAACAAAATTGTTCGGTTAGTACCAATTATTACATAGGTAATTATTGTGAAGAAAATACTTTTTAAGAAAATTCCTAAATAATTTAAATTGAAATAAAACAGAAAAGGAAATAAATAAAAACAGAAAAACAAACAAATACAAAAAAAAAAGAAAAAACTCCCCCCCACTGGGCCATCTGTGGCCCAGCTAGCCACCAGGCCGGCCTAACCGGCCAAGCCCACCCCCACTCCATATCCCCCTGGACACACAAACCCTAACCGACACTTCCCCCACTCCCTCTCGCTTCCCCCCCTCCCGATCCGATCTGGATCGGGGCTGCGACCCCGTCGCCGCTCGATGACCCGCCGACGCCTACTGTTGGACTGCATGTCACCGCCACCCGAGGACCTCGCCGGAGGCCACCTCGCGGAGCCTTCCCCGCCGGACTGCCTCCCCCGCGCGCGTCGTCTTTGTCCCCCACCTCAAGCCCCGCAACCCGTGCCCTACCTTCCCCTCGTGAGCGCCCCTCCTCTCTCCCTGCCTCTGCTACTCCGCTGTTGCCGATGCGCCTCCCTGGCGCCCGCCTCATCCGCGCCCGGCCCCGCCCCATGCGCTCCCCTGCAATAGTGTGCTCTCTGCACACGCGCGCGCCCGCGTGGCCGGCCGCCGTAGTCACCGGTCGGCCTCCCGTGCTTGCCGCGCCCCTCCCGTGGCCTGCACCTGCAGCTCCACGCTGCCCCGCGAGTCGCCGCTCCCTCTTCCCGTGCCCGTGCCGCCTCAAGCTCGCATGCCCGCGCATGGCCCAGCCGCTGCTGCCGTGCACCCCGGCCACCCCCTGCTCGCCCTGCAGCCACTCCCTCGCGCCTGGCTATGCCTCTGCACGCTCCCCCGCGCGTGGCCGCGCCAGGCCTCGCACCCTTTGACCCGCGGCCTTCCTCGCCGTGCTGTCGCGGCTCCGCCGTCCCAACCGCGCTGCTGCTTCGCTCCGCTGTACCAATGGCCACCTCCGACGCCGCGCCAGCGCCCAGCTGCATCTGCTCGCCCCTCGCGCCGGTTAGGCACCCGCAGCACCGCTCCCGCTTGGCCCCGTGCTCACCCGCTCCCGCTGTCGCCCGTCTCGTCGTGCTCCAGCTCGCCTGCGGCCTCCTCTGCCAGCCACTGCGCCACGTCCGCTCGCCGCCGGCCCCGCAGTCGCTGCCCGCGACCCGCATTTGTCCCACGCGCGTGCTCCATCGGCTCCCCGCCGCGCTGTGCTAGGCTGCGCCCGCAGTGCCCGGCGCCCATGCTCGTTTGGGCGGCGCCCGCACCCGATCCGCCAGCCCCTCTGGGCCACAGCCAAACGGGGCCCACGGCCCCAGAACGAAAATATATATATATATATATTAAATTAAAATTAATTAAATTAATTAACTTAATTAACACTGTTTAGTTAACTAATTAACTCTAATTAACCTACAAATTAAATGTTAACAAATAGTTAGTCTTCAGCCTATGACATGTGGGACCCACATGTCAGTTTGACCCAGTCAACGCCCTGTTGACTGCTGACATCATTATGACGTCAGCAAACACTCTTCTGGATAATGTTGAATTAAAATAATTAAATAAATTCTAAAAATGATTAAATCTTTTATAATTAATATAAAATAAACCGTAGCTCGGATGGAAAATTTTTGTACATGAAAGTTGCTCAGAACGACGAGACGAATCCAGATACGTAGCCCGTTCGTCCGCCACACCTCCCTATAATAGAGAACACGCAACTTCCCCCCTCGGGTTCATCTGTCTGAAAACGCGAAACACCGGGAATACTTTCCCGGGTGTTTTCCCCCTTCGCCGGTATCACCTCCTACTGCGTTAGGGCACACCTAGCACCGTTACTTGTCATGTCATGCATCATTATGCATTTGTTTGCATTGTATTCATTGTTTCTTCCCCCTCTTCTCTCCAGTAGACTACGAGACTGACGTCGTTGCTGGTGCCCCGATCGACTACGTTGTTGACGACCCCTCCTTCTTGCTAGAGCAACCAGGCAAGCCCCCCCCCCTTGATCACCAGATATCGCCTATTCTTCTCTCTACTGCTTGCATTAGAGTAGTGTAGCATGTTACTGCTTTCCGTTAATCCTATTATGATGCATAGCCTGTCATTGTTGCTACAGTTGTTGATACCTTACCTGCAATCCTAAATGCTTAGTATAGGATGCTAGTTTATCATCAGTGGCCCTACATCCTTGTCAGTCTGCCATGCTATACTATCAGGCCGTGATCACATCGGGTGTTGATCACGGGTTTATATTATACATATTACACATGATACATGTTGTGACTAAAGTCGGGTCGTCTTGTTGAGTACCCGCGGTTGATTCACGAATTGGGGGCTGAAAGGACATACTTTCCCGACGGCCCTCTGTGTGGATCTTTGTGGTGGAGCGAAAGGGCGGGTTGAAACCACCCAGGAGAGAGGTGGGCCTGGCCCTGGTCGGCGTTCACGGTTACTTCAAAATAACACGCTTAACGAGATCTTGGTATTTGATCTGAGTCTGGCCACTGGCCTATACGCACTAACCAACTACACGGGAACAATTATGGGCACTCAACGTCGTGGTATCAGCCAAAGCCTTCGTGACGTCAGCGACTGAGCGGCACACGCCGGGTTGGACCGTGTAACACAACTTCCTTTGTAATGTAGGTTGCTAGGTCTGCTCACCGGCCACGTACGCAACGTGCAGGTGTGCAATGGGCGACGGGCCTAGACCCCTGCGCCATAGGATTTAGACCGGCATGCTGACCTCTCTGTTGTGCCTAGGTGGGGCTGCGACGTGTTGATCTTCCATGGCGGGGCATGACCCAAAAAAGTGTTTCCGGACAAAGGGGATCGAGCGTGTTGGGAAATGTGGTGCACCCCTGCAGGGAAGTTTATCTATTCGAATAGCCGTGTCCCTCGGTAAAAGGACGACCGGGAGTTCTACCTTGACCTTATGAAAACTAGAACCGGATACTTAATAAAACACACCCTTCCAAGTGCCAGATACAACCGGTGATCGCTCTCTCATAGGGCAACGAGGGGAGGATCACTGGGTAGGATTATGCTATGCGATGATACTTGGTGAACTTACCATCTACTCTCTTCTACATGCTGCAAGATGGAGGTTGCCAGAAGCGTAGTCTTCGATAGGACTAGCTATCCCCCTCTTATTCCGGCATTCTGTAGTTCAGTCCACATATACTACCCCCTTTCATTGATACCAATGCATATGTAGTGTAGCTCCTTGCTTGCGAGTACTTTGGATGAGTACTCACGGTTGCTTTGCTCCCCCCTTTCCCCTTCCTCTTTTCGATTGTTGCAACCAGACGTTGGAGTCTAGGAGCCATACACCACTGTCGATGACGACTGCTACTACTCGGGAGGTGCCTACTACTACGTGCAGGCCGCTGATGACGACCAGGAGTAGTTTAGGAGGATCCCAGGCAGGAGGCCTGCGCCTCTTTCGATCTGTATCCCAGTTTGTGCTAGCCTTCTTAAGGCAAACTTATTTAACTTATGTCTGTACTCAGATATTGTTGCTTCCGCTGACTCGTCTATGATTGAGCTCTTGTATTCGAGCCCTCGAGGCCCCTGGCTTGTAATAGGATGCTTGTATGACTTATTTTATTTGTTGTGATATCTTCCCGTGAGTCCCTGATCTTGATCGTACACGTTTGTGTGTATGATTAGTGTACGATTGAATCGGGGGCATCACATGATGTGTGTTGGAAATGATTCCAAGGTTGATAAGATCACCATCGCACACTCCTTTTACCTTCGGGATTAGTGTTGAACCTAAAATAAATGTTATTTGGTGTTTGCGTTGAACATGTGTAAGTGCATCTAGTGCCCCTTAGTGATTTTGGTGTATTGAAGACTTATAGGTTAAGGGACTAATGCGTTTGTCTTCGACTGGAGACTTTGGATTTCTGAGGAGTTTGCCTTAAGTCTATGAGGAGTTTGATATTTATAGAGAAACTCGACCCCTAAAAATGAATGTCTTCGACTGAAGACTTTGGATTTCTGAAGACTTTCTGAAGACTTTGAAAGTGCAGAAATTGGTGTGACTACGAAGACTTGTTATTCATACGAGGAACATGAAGTGTGAAGACTTTTGTTTTGGTAGTTTCATTTTCTCTTTCTTGAGCCATAGGAAACACCATACTGTTAAAAGGGGGTCGAGGTAAAACTAAGGAATTGTGGTTCGCCGAGTGACCGAGTCTGTGAAGGTTTGGAAGTCACCTGAAGACTTACCACGAGTGATTGGACGAGGTCTGTGTAACCTTAGTTCAAGGAGAATACAGTGAGGACTATGTGTCCGGGACTGTGTGTCCTCAGGTTTAAATACCTAGCCGCTCTAACCAGACGTACAACTGTCACAACAGTTGGAACTGGTCTACCAAATCATTGTCTTCACCAAGCTATGTTGGGGATCATAACAATAATTCAAAATTTTCCTACGTGTCACCAAGATCAATCTAAGAGATACTAGCAACGAGAGAGAGGGAGTGCATCTTCATACCCTTGAAGATCGCTAAGCGGAACCGTTCAAGAGAACGGGGTTGATGCAGTCGTACTCGTCATGATCCAAATCACCGATGATCCTAGCGCTGAACGGACGGCACCTCCGCGTTCAACACACGTATGGAACGGAGACGTCTCCCGCGCCTTGATCCAGCAAGGAGGAGGGAGAGGTTGAGGAAGAGAGCTCCAACAGTAGCACGACGGCGTGCTGGTGGTGGAGTGGCAGTACTCCGGCAGGGCTTCGCCAAGCTCTTAACGGAGGAGGAGAGGTGTTGGGGAGGGGAGGGGCTGCGCCTTTGATGTTGTGTGCAGCCCTCCCCTTGTCCCTCTATTTATAGCGGAAGGAGGAAGGGGGCCGGCCCCCTCTAGATGAGATCTAGAGGGGGCGGCAGCCAAGGGGGTGGCTTGCCCCCCAAGCAAGGGGGCGCCCCCTCTAGGGTTTCCCCCCAAACCCTAGGCGCATGGGCCCAAGGGGGGATGCGCCCAGCCCACTTGGGGCTGGTTCCCTTTCCTCTACAACCCATGAGGCCCTTCGGGAGAGGTGGCCCCTCCCGGTGGACCCCCGGAACCCCTCCGGTGGCCCCGGTACAATACTGATATGCCCCCGAACCTTTCCGGTGACCGTATGACAACTTCCTATATATAAATCTTCACCTCCGGACCATTCCAGAACTCCCCGTGACGTCCAGGATCTCATCCGGGACTCCGAACAACATTCGGTAATCACATACAAGTCTTCCTATTAACCCTAGCGTCATCGAACCTTAAGTGTGTAGACCCTAGGGTTTCAGGAACCATGTAGACATGACCGAGACAACTCTCCGGCCAGTAACCAACAGTGGATCTGGATACCCATGTTGGCTCCCACATGTTCCACGATGATCTCATCGGATGAACCATGATGTCGAGGATTCAAGCAATCCCGTATACAATTCCCTTTGTCAATCGGTACGTTACTTGCCCGAGATTCGATCGTCGGTGTCCCAATACCTCGTTCAATCTCGTTACCGGCAGGTCACTTTACTTGTTCTGTAACACATCATCCCGTGACCAACCCTTAGTCACATTGAGCTCATTACGATGATGTCTTACCGAGTGGGCCCAGAGATACCTCTCCGTCATACGGAGTGACAAATCCCAGTCTCGATTCGTGCCAACCCAACAGACACTTTCGGAGATACTTGTAATGCACCTTTATAGCCACCCAGTTACGTTGTGATGTTTGGTGTACCCAAAGCATTCCTATGGTATCCGGGAGTTGCATAATCTCATGGTCTAAGGAAATGATACTTGACATTAGAAAAGCTTTAGCAAACGAACTACACGATCTTGTGCTACGCTTAAGATTGGGTCTTGTCCATCACATCATTCTCCTAATGATGTGATCCCGTTATCAATGACATCCAATGTCCATGGTAAGGACCCCATGACCATCTATTGATCAACGAGCTAGTCAACTAGAGGCTTACTAGGGACATGTTGTGTTCTATGTATTCATACATAGATTACGGTTTCCAGTTAATACAATTATAGCATGAACAATAGACAATTATCATGAACAAGGAAATACAATAATAACCATTTTATTATTGCCTCTAGGGCATATTTCCAACAGTCTCCCACTTGCACTAGAGTCAATAATCTAGTTCACATCACTATGTGATTGTAATGAATCCAACACCCATGGGGTTTGTTCATATCTCGCTTGTGAGAGAGGTTATTAGTCAACGGGTCTAAACCTTTCAGATCCATGTGTGCTTTACAAATCTCTATGTCATCTTGTAGATGCAGCTACCACGCGCTACTTGGAGCTATTCCAAATAACTGATCTACTATATGAATCCGGTTTACTACACAGAGTGATCCAGATTAGTGTCAAAGTTTGCATCGACGCAACCCTTTACGACGAACTCTTTTACCACCTCCATAATCGAGAAAATTCCTTAGTCCACTAGTTACTAAGGATAAGTTCGACCGCTGTCATGTGATCCATTCCCGGATCACTCTTGTACCCCTTGACTGACTCATGGCAAGGCACACTTCAGGTGCAGTACACAGCATAGCATATTGTAGAGCCTACGTCTAAAGCATAGGGGACAACCTTCGTCCTTTCTCTCTCTTCTGCCGTGGTCAGGTCTTGAGTCTTACTCAATACTCACACCTTGTAACACAGCCAAGAACTCCTTCTTTGCTGATCTATTTTCAACTCCTTCAAAATCTTGTCACGGTATGTATTCATTTGAAAGTACTATCAAGCGTTTTTTGATCTATCCTTATAGATCTTGATGCTCAATGTTCAAGTAGCTTAATCTAGGTTTTCCATTGAAAAACACTTTTCAAATAACCCTGCATGCTTTCCAGAAATTCTACATCATTTCTGATCAACAATATGTTAACAACATATAATCATCAAAAATTCTATAGTGCTCCCACTCACTTCTTTGGAAATACAAGTTCCTCATAAACTTTGTATAAACCCAAAATCTTTGATCACCTCATCAAAACGTACATTCCAATTCTGAGATGCTTACTCCAGTCCTTAGAAGGATTGTTGGAGCTTTGCATACTTGTTAGCATCTTTCAGGATTGACAAAACCTTCTGGTTGTATCACATACAACCTTTCCTCAAGAAAAACGTCGTGGAAACAATGTTTTGACATCATATCTGCAAGATTTCATAAATAATGCAGTAACTGCTAACATAATTCCAACAGACTCTTAGCATCGCTACGAGTGAGAAAGTCCCATCGTAGTCAACTCCTTGAACTTGTCGGAAAACATCTTAACGACAAGTCGAGCTTTCTTAATGGTGACACTTACCATCATTGTCCGTCTTCCTTTTAAAATCCATCTACACCCAACAGCCTTACGACCATTAAGTAATTCTTCCAAAGTCTATACTTTGTTTTTATACATGGATCCTCTCTCGGATTTTATGGCCTCGAGCCATACGTTGGAATCCGGGCCCACCATCGCTTCTACATAGCTCGTAGGTTCATTGTTGTCTAGCAACATGACTTCCAAGACAGGATTAAGTACCACTCTGAAGTAGTACACATCCTTGTCGACCTATGAGGTTTGGTAGTGACTTGATCCGAAGTTTCATGATCACTATCATAAGCTTCCACTTCAATTGGTGTAGGTGCCACAGGAACAACTTCCTGTGCCCTGCTACATACTAGTTGAAGTGACAGTTCAACAACCTCATCAAGTCTCCACCATCCACCCACTCAATTCTTCCGAGAGAAACTTTTCCTCGAGAAAGGACCCGTTTCTAGAAACAATCACTTTTGCTTCCGGATCTGAAATAGGAGGTATACCCAACTATTTTTGGGTATTCCATGAAGATGCATTTATCCGCTTTGGGTTTGAGCTTATCAGCCTGAAACTTTTTCACATAAGCGTCACAGCCCCAAACTTTTAAGAAACGATAGCTTAGGTTTCTCTAAACCATAGTTCATATGGTGTCGCCTCAACGGAATTGTATGGTGCCCTATTTAAAGTGAATGCGGTTGTCTCTAATGCCTAACCCATAAACAATAGTGGTAATTCGATAAGAGACATCATGGTATGCACCATATCCAATAGGGTGCAGTTATGATGTTCGGACACAACATCACACTATGGTGTTCCAGGCGGTATTAGTTGTGAAACAATTTCCACAATGTCTTAATTGTGTGCCAAACTCGTAACTCAGATATTCATCTCTATGATCATATCATAGACATTTTATCATCTTGTCACGATGATCTTCAACTTCACTCTGAAATTACTTGAACCTTTCAATAATTAAGACTTGTGTTTCATCAAGTAAATATACCCAGCATCTACTCAAATCATCTGTGAAGTAAGAATATAACGATATCCACTGCGTGCCTCAGCACTCATTGGACTGCACACATCAAAATGTATTACTTCCAACAAGTTGCTTTCTTGTTCCATCTTACTGAAAACGAGGCCTTTCAGTCATCTTGCCCATGTGGTATGATTTGCATGTCTCAAGTGATTCAAAATCAAGTGAGTCCAAAGGATCCATCTGTATGGAGTTTCTTCATGCATATCTACCAATAGACATGGTTCGCATGTCTCAATCTTTTCAAAAACGAGTGAGTCCAAAGATCCATCAATGTGGAGCTTCTTCATGCGTTTTACACCAACATGTCTCAAATGGAAGTGCCACAAGTATGTGGTACTATCATTACTATCTTAAATCTTTTGGCATGAACATGTGTATCACTACGATCGAGATTCAATAAACCATTCATTTTAGGTGCAATACCATTGATGGTATTATTCAAATAAACAGAGTAACCATTATTCTCCTTAAACGAATAACTGTATTGTGACAAACATAATCCAATCATGTCTATGCAAACACCAAATAACAATTATTTAGGTTTAACACCAATATCGATGTTAGAGGGAGCATGTGATGCTTGATCACATCAACCATGGAAACACTTCCAACACATATCGTCATCTCACCTTCAGCTAGTCTCTGTTTATTCTGTAGCCTTTTATTTCGAGTTACTAACACTTAGCAACTGAACCGGTATTTTAATACCCTGGTGCTACTAGGAGTACTAGTAAAGTACACATTATAATGTATATCCAATATACTTCTATCAACCTTGCCAGCCTTCTCATCTACCGAGTATCTAGGGTAGTTCTGATTCAGTGACCGTTCCCCTCATTATAGAAGCACTTAGTCTCGGGTTTGGTTCAACCTTGGGTTTCTTCACTAGAGCAGCAACTGATTTGCCGTTTCATGAAGTATCCCTTCTTTCCCTTGCCCTTCTTGAAACTAGTGGTTCAACCATCAACAATTAATGCTCCTACTTGATTTCTACATTCGCGGTGTCAAACATCACGAGTTGCTCAAGGATCATCATGTCTATCCCTGATATGTTATAGTTCATCATGAAGCTACAATAGCTTGGTGGCAGTGACTATGGAGAACCATCACTATCTCATCTACAAGATTAACTCCCACTCGATTCAAGTGATTGTAGTACTCAGACAATCTGAGCACATGCTCAACGATTGAGCTTTTCTCCCTTAGTTTGCAGGCTTAAGAAACTTGTCAGAGGTCTCATACCTCTTGACATGGGCACTAGTCTGAAATTCCAATTTCAGTCTTTGGAACATCTCATATGTTCTGCGACGTTTCAAAACCGTCTTTGGTGCCACATTTTTAAACCGTTAGTATTACGCACTGAACTATCACGTAGTCATCCAAACGTGTATGTCAGATGTTTCCCAACATCTACAGACGATGCTCGAGGTTCAACACACTGAGCGGTGCATTAAGGACATAACCCTTCTGTGCAGCAATGAGGACAATCCTCAGTTCACGGACCCAGTCCGCATAATTGCTACTATCAACTCCCAACTAAATTTTCTCTAGGAACATATCTAAAACAGTAGAACCAAAGCATGAGCTACGACATAATATGCAAAGACCTTTTGACTATGTTCATGATAATTAAGTTCATCTAATCAAATTATTCAATGAACTCCCACTTAGATAGACATCCCTCTAGTCATCTAAGTGATACATGATCCGAGTCAACTAGGCCGTGTCCGATCATCACGTGAGACGGACTAGTCATCATCGGTGAACATCTTCATGTTGATCGTATCCACTATACGACTCATGTTCAACCTTTCGGTCTTCCGTGTTCCAAGGCCATGTCTGTACATGCTAGGCTCGTCAAGTTAACCTAAGTGTATTGCGTGTGTAAATCTGGCTTACACCCGTTGTATGCGAACGTTAGAACCTATCACACCCGATCATCACGTGGTGCTTCAGAACAACGGACCTTAGCAACGGTGCACAGTTAGGGGGGACACAATTCTTGATATTTTAATAAGGGGTCATCTTATTTATGCTACTGTCGTTCTAAGCAAATAAGATGTAAAAACATGACAAACATCACATGCAAATCATAAAGTGACATGATATGGCCAATATCATCTTGCGCCTTTGATCTCCATCTTCGAGGCGTGGCATGAACACCATTGTCACCGGCATGACACCATGATCTCCATCATCATGATCTCCATCATCGTGTCTTCATGAAGTTGCCTCGCCAACTATTACTTCTACTACTATGGCTAACGGTTAGCAATAAAGTAAAGAAATTACATGGCGTTTTCATTGACACGCAGGTCATAAATAAATTAAGACAACTCATATGGCTCCTGCCGGTTGTCATACTCATCGACATGCAAGTCGTGATTCCTATTACAAGAACATGATCAATCTCATACATCACATCCTTTTGGCCATATCACATCACATAGCAAACCCTTCAAAAACAAGTTAGACGTCCTCTAATTGTTGCTGCATGTTTTATGTGGCTGCTATGGGTTTCTAGCAAGAACGTTTCTTACCTACGCAAAACCACAACGGTGATATGCCAATTGCTATTTACCCTTCATAAGGACCCTTTTCATCGAATCTGATCCGACTGAAGTGGGAGAGACAGACACCCGCCAGCCACCTTATGCATCAAGTGCATGTCAGTCGGTGGAACCAGTCTCACGTAAGCGTACGTGTCAGGTCGGTCTGGGCCGCTTCATCCCACAATGCCTCCGGATCAAGATAAGACTAGTAACGGTAAGCCAATTGAACAAATCATCACCCACAACTTCTATGTGTTCTACTCGTGCATAGAATCTACGCATAGACCTGGCCCATGATGCCACTGTTGGGGATCGTAGCAATAATTCAAAATTTTCCTACGTGTCACCAAGATAAATCTAGGAGATACTAGCAACGAGAGAGAGGGAGTGCATCTTCATACCCTTGAAGATCGCTAAGCGGAAGCGTTCAAGAGAACGGGGTTGATGGAGTCGTACTTGTCGTGATCCAAATCACCGATGATCCTAGCGCCAAATGGACAGCACCTCCGCGTTCAACACACGTACAGAATGGAGACGTCTCCCGCTCCTTGATCCAGCAAGGAGGAGGGAGAGGTTGAGGAAGAGAGCTCCAACAGCAGCACGATGGCGTGGTGGTGGTGGAGCGGCAGTACTCCGGCAGAGCTTCGCTAAGCTCTTAATGGAGGAGGGGAGGGGGAGGGGAGGGGCTGCACCTTTGGTGTTGTGTGCAGCCCTCCCCTTGCCCCTCTATTTATAGGGGAAGGAGGAAGGGGGCCGGCCCCCTCTAGATGAGATCTAGAGGGGGGCGACCAAGGGGGTGGCTTACCCCCCAAGCAAGGGGGGCGCCCCTCTAGGGTTTCCCCCCAAACCCTAGGCGCATGGGCCCAAGGGGGGATGCTCCCAGCCCACTTGGGGCTGGTTCCCTTTCCTCTACAACCCATGAGGCCCTCCGGGAGAGGTGGCCCCTCCCGGTGGACCCCCGGAACCCCTCCGGAGGCCCCGGTACAATACTGATATGCCCCCGAACCTTTCCAGTGACCGTATGACAACTTCCTATATATAAATCTTCACCTCCGGACCATTCCGGAACTCCCCGTGACGTCCGGGATCTCATCCGGGACTCCGAACAACATTCGGTAATCACATACAAGTCTTCCTATTAACCCTAGCGGCATCGAACCTTAAGTGTGTAGACCCTATGGTTTCGGGAACCATGCAGACATGACCGAGACAACTCTTCGGCCAATAACCAACAGTGGGATCTGGATACCCATGTTGGCTCCCACATGTTCCACGATGATCTCATTGGATGAACCATGATGTCGAGGATTCAAGCAATCCCGTATACAATTCCCTTTGTCAATCGGTACGTTACTTGCCCGAGATTCGATCGTCGGTATCCCAATACCTCATTCAATCTCGTTACCGGCAGGTCACTTTACTCGTTCTGTAACACATCATCCCGTGACCAACCCTTAGTCACATTGAGCTCATTACAATGATGTCTTACCGAGTGGGCCCAGAGATACCTCTCCGTCATACGGAGTGACAAATCCCAGTCTCGATTCGTGCCAACCCAACAGACACTTTCGGAGATACCTGTAATGCACCTTTATAGCCACCCAGTTACGTTGTGATGTTTGGTGCACCCAAAGCATTCCTACGGTATCCAGGAGTTGCACAATCTCATGGTCTAAGGAAATGATACTTGACATTAGAAAAGCTTTAGCAAATGAACTACACGATCTTGTGCTACGCTTAAGATTGGGTCTTGTCCATCACATCATTCTCCTAATGATGTGATCCCGTTATTAATGACATCCAATGTCCATGGTCAGGAAACCATGACCATCTATTGATCAACGAGCTAGTCAACTAGAGGCTTACTAGGGACATGTTGTGGTCTATGTATTCACACATGGATTACGGTTTCCAGTTAATACAATTATAGCATGAACAATAGACAATTATCATGAACAAGGAAATACAATAATAACCATTTTATTATTGCCTCTATGGCATATTTCCAACAGTATATGAGTTCGGAAGCTACACTAATTCATCTGTAGGATGATCAACCCAAAGCCACTGAGTGGGTCCTCGATAGTGGATGTACTAATCACATGACTGGTGACAAGAATCTATTGATGGACGCTCCCTTATCTCCATCGCATCTGAAGCATATCACCTACACTAACAAAGGCAAAAGCAAGGTATTGGGTCTAGGTAAGGTTGCAATCTCAAAGGATCGACACATGGACAAGCATGCTTGTCGAGTCCTTAGGGTTCAACCTCATGTCTGTCTCAATGCTTTGTGATCTTGATATGGTTGTTGTCTTTGGCAAGTATCGTTGTGTTGTGATCATGGAAGCTGACAATTCCAAAGTCTTCGTAGGCTTTAGGAGAGGAGATTTGTATATTGTTGATTTCTCTATAGGACCACAACCTGCTACATGTCTACTTGAAAAAGCTTCAGAAGGCTGGCTATGGCATCAATGATTTGGTCATGCTGGGATGAGGAACTTGCACACGCTCGCGAAGAAAAAGCATGTCATTGGCATCGAGGGTGTCAAATTCCTCAAGGACCATTTGTGTGGAGCTTGTGAAGATGGAAAGATAACCAAGGCCAAGCATCCCTCAAAGACCATCATGACTACCACTCTTCCATTTGAATTGCTTCACATGGATCTCTTTGGCCCTACTCACTATGCACATTTACTAATGCTGCATCTTTATATGGCTTTGTCATTGTTGATGATTATTCTCGTTATACATGGGTGCATATCATCACTTACAAAACTGAAGTGCATGAAGTCTTCAAACAATTTTCCTCGAGGGCTTCAACCAACTTTGGTGTGAAGATCAAGCACATTAGAAGTGACAATGGAACTGAGTTCAAGAACATTGGTCTTGATGACTATCTTGATGAACTTGGTATTACTCATGAGTTATCCGCTCCTTATACTCCTTAGCAGAATGGCGTCGTGGAGCGCAAGAACAAGACTCTTGTTGAGATGGCCCGCACTATGCTTGATGAGTACAAGACACTTCCTCGCTTTTGGCCTGAGGCAATTGATACTACGTGCCACATCGTCAACAGAGTATATCTTCACAAATTCTTCAAGAAGACTGCATATTAACTCCTCACTGACAAGAAACCCAATGTGAGTTATTTCAAAGTCTTCGATGCTAAATGCTGGATTAGAGATCATCATCACAGTTCTAAATTTGCACCAAAAGCACATGAAGGTTTTATGCTTGGTTATGGTAAGGACTCGCACACCTTCAGAGTCTTCAACACCTATCACCACAAGGTTGTTGAAACTGTAGATGTGCGGTTGTAAGTGCATCTAGTGCCCCTTAGTGATTTTGGTGTATTGAAGACTTATAGGTTAAGGGACTAATGTGTTTTTAAGTGTACACAGGTCTATAAGTCTAGAGGAGTTTGATATTTACAGAGAAAGTTGACCCCCAAAAATGAAGTTCTTCGACTGAAGACTTTGGATTTCTGAAGACTTTGAAAGTGAAGAAATTGGTGCAATCCTGAAGACTTGGTATTCATTTGAGGAACATGAAGCATGAAGACTTTTGTTTTTGTAGTTTCATTTTCTCTTTCTTGAGTCTTAGGAAACACCGTACTGTTAAAGGGGGTCGAGGAAATACTAAGGAAAAAATTCCATGTGATGCTCAACTCAAATCTTACACCTACCAATCCCTTCGAGTGAAGCCATTGGAAATCTCATACAGTTCAGTCATATTCTTCAGTGACAGAGACGAAGTTCTTCTGGTCTCTGAGGAATTTGTTCTGACTGAGGAGTTAGGAATTCGCCAGTGCGGATTACCTACACAGTGAGGAACATGATAGCCCTGAGGAATTTGATACTCAAATTTTCGACCGTTGCTGTGCTATGCGCCAGCTGTCCCAAAAATATCTACCCACCTAACGGTCATATCATTGAAGGGCATTTATGTCTTATCATGTCAGGCTACTCCCTAGGCTATAAATAGCCGCCCCCTACAACCACTAGCTGGTTGGCTGCTCCGAGAGAAACTGTCACTTGTCATTTGAGAGCATCCCATCCTCCGAGGACTTTGAGTGAAAATCATCAAGTGAGGAAAACCAAAACCCAAACCCAAACACCTACAACCCCAAGTGAGTGAGCATCACTGAAGAGATTGATCCTGCGTGGATCCGATGCTTGTTACTTTTTAAGACTATGCTTCTTCCAGACGGTTAGGCGTCGAGGTCTAGAGCATCCAAGGGGAATTGTGGATTGCCGAGTGACCAAGTTTGTGAAGGTTCAGAAGTCACCTGAAGACTTACCACGAGTGATTGGGCGAGGTCTGTGTGACCTTAGCTCAAGGGGAATATGGTGAGGACTAAGTGTCCTGAGCTGCGTGTTCAGGACTGGGTGTCCGGGACTGTGTTCCTCAGGTTTAAATACCTAGCCGCCCTATCCAGACATACAACTGTCACAACAGTTGTAACTGGTCTACCAAATCATTGTCTTCACCGAGCTAACTGGTTCTATTTCCTCAACTCTTTCATTTCCTCATAACTGTGTTGAGTGCTTGTTCATATCTGTGTTTGAAGACTTTGACTAAAGACTTTCTCAAATTCCTCGGTTCAATTTCTTCAGTCTGTTTGTCTTCATCTTGTGTTATCTTGTGCTTACGCTTACTATTCTCTGTGCTTGTCTTCATTTCATCATGATGGCTATGCTTGTGCTCTATTATGTTTACTTTTGAGTACTTATTCCGCTGCTAGTAGTTCTTCGCTAAGGAATTTCCTCACCTGCAAATTCCTCAGTGAAGAATTCATAAAAATCGCCTATTCACCCCCCTCTAGTCGATATAACGCACTTTCAATTGGTATCAGAGCAAGGTACTCCCTTGTTCTGTGTGATTTTGGTTTAACCACCTGGAGTTTTATTTATGTCGACCGTGGGTATGAAGAAAGTGACATGCCCCATCTTTGACGGTCATGAGTATCCCAAGTGGAAGGCCATGATGAAGAAGCGTCTCATGGCGATGAACAGCGAGCTGTGGACTGTCACTGAGATTGGTCTGACCGATATGTGCAAGATGGTGGAAGCAGATGACATTCGCAAGGACACTCTTCTCAACCTCACAGCGAAGGACGTCATCTACTCCTGTCTATCTCAAAATCAGTTCAGGAATATCATGCATCTCGATCATGCGAAGGTTATCTGGGACCGTCTCTCTGAGGTCTATGAAGGTCATCGAACCTGTCATGATCCTTGGTTTGAGGACTTCAAGGAATCTCTCAAAGCGAGGACATTCGAGCCAGAATCATCATCTTCTGCATCATGCCTTATGGCAAAAGATGCTAAGGTAACTGAATGCTACCTATCCGAGTCTAGTGATGATGAATCTGGTGATGAATTTGGACCCAGCTATGTCAAACTTGCTTCCCTTGCCACTAAACAAGAACGATCTTTGGAAAAGGTTCAATACATGCTAAATAAGAGCGATGATATGTTGGGTGAAGAAATGGATCAGTCAAAAGCTTTGGCTGAAAGTCTTCGGAGACTTCATACTAAGTATGACACCCTTCAAGATCATCATAACACTCTCTTATCTGATCATGAGAAGCTTTCTTATGAATTTCTTCAAAGAAAGCAAGATCTTGAAAAGCTAAGAGTGAGTTATGAAGATCTTCAGAAGGAGCGCGATTCATTACTTGCTCAACAAATCAGCGCTTCTTAGGAAGAATTTGTTCCTCCATGCTTGAAGTGCATTGAACGTGAATCTGTTAATTCTTCACCTGAATGTTCAAATGCTGCTAATGTTTCAAATTCTTCACCTGCCTCTGCTATCACTAATTCCTCATTTGAGGACACTGCTAGTATCACTGACGATGCAGGACTGGAGGAATTGTACATGACAGACATGTACAAAAGCCTCAAAGGGCATCAGACTCTTTGTGATGTGCTTAAAAGGCAGATCCTCAACAGGAACCCTAGGAAAGTGGGTATTGCCTTTGAGAGGAAACTCAATGTTGATGGTACATATTGGAAGCCTGAGCAGTACCCCAAAACCTCATGGGTTGTTGCAAAGGGACCTCCAGTTGATCCATCTAACTTATCTGGCTTTGCATGTGAATCTCCTCATTCTGATGATGAGTCATTTGACTCCAATTACAAACTGCTCAAAACTAGAATGGTGAAGTATTTGCTAGATATGTTGGCACTAACTACAGGAGCGGTTCCCCTATGAAGAAAATATGGGTTCCCAAAAGGTGCCTTGAAAGTCTTCAGGTGAATGTCCTTAGGACACCACCTGTGAAGAATAGGAACCCCAGATCAAATTCTTCATATGGACCAATTTCCTCAAAAGGATCAAAGTCCTCATATGAATATCATCGTGCTAACAACTCTGTTTTGCAGGGAAGAGCTAAGGGCTATGAACATGAGCATTATTCTTCTAATCATTATGTTCATAAGTCCTTGAAGAATTACTCTGCTTATTCATATGCTTATCCTAACCCCTCTTATGTGAAACGAAATGGACTGGCTTCTATGCCACCTTTCTCGTATGAAGCTCGCAGAGTGATGAACTCTTTGCCACCCCTTCAGATGTGGGTGGTGAAGAAAAAGAACTAATTTCTTCTGCAGGGTCGGGTCTCCAGACGTACGTAATCGTCTGAAGAATTTGCTGGAGACCTGAGTGTGCCTGATAGGACGCAGGCTAACCATGAAGAAATGAACTCTCATTTCTCACGTCCTCATACTGCTTTATTTGTTCTATTGCTTGATGAAATTGATCTGATGATTTGATGTCATATTCTTCATTGATGAAGTATATGAGTTCGTAAGCTGCACTAATTCATCTGCAGGATGATCAACCCAAAGCCACTGAGTGGGTCCTCGATAGTGGATGTACAAATCACATGACTGGTGACAAGAATCTATTGATGGATGCCCCATTATCTCCATCGCATCTGAAGCATATCATCTTTGCTGAAAAAGGCAAAAGTCGAGTATTGGGTCTAGGTAAGGTTGCGATCACAAAGGATCGACACATGGACAAAGTCATGCTTGTCGAGTCCTTAAGATACAACCTCATGTCTGTCTCAATGCTTTGTGATCTTGATATGGTTGTTGTCTTTGGCAAGTACCGTTGTGTTGTGCTTATGGAAGCTGACAATTCCGAAGTCTTCGAAGGCTTTAGGA
This sequence comes from Triticum urartu, assembly GCF_003073215.2. NCBI lineage: Eukaryota > Viridiplantae > Streptophyta > Magnoliopsida > Poales > Poaceae > Triticum > Triticum urartu. The sequence goes on along the minus strand of NC_053027.1, from coordinate 512,189,070 downwards.
GAGGAGACTTGTATATTGTTGATTTCTCTATAGGACCACAACCAGCCGTGTGCCTACTTGCAAAAGCTTTAGAAGGCTGGCTCTGGCATCGACGACTTAGTCATGCAGGCATGAGGAATTTGCACACGCTTGCGAAGAAGAAGCATGTCATTGGCATTGAGAATGTCAAATTCCTCAAGGATCACTTATGCGGAGCCTGTGAAGCTGGAAAGATGACCAAGGCCAAGCATCCAGCGAAGACAATCATGACTACCACTCGACCATTTGAATTGCTTCATATGGATCTTTTTGGCCCTAATCATTATTCTGCTGTTACAAATGATGCATCTCTATATGGCTTTGTTATTGTTGATGATTACTCTCGATACACATGGGTACACATTGTTACTTACAAACATGAAGTGCAGGAAGTCTTCAAGCGATTTTCCTCGAGGGCTTCAACCAACTTTGGTGTGAAGATCAAGCACATCAGAAGTGACAATGGAACTGAGTTCAAGAATTCTGGTCTTGATGATTATCTTGATGAACTTGGTATTACTCATGAGTTATCTGCTCCTTATACTCCTCAGCACAACGGCGTCGTGGAGCGCAAGAACAGAACTCCTGTTGAGATGGCTCGCACTATGCTTGATGAATACAAGACACCTCGTCGTTTCTGGATTGATGCAATTGATACTGCGTGCCACATCATCAACAGAGTATATCTTCACAAATTCTTCAAAAAGACTGCCTATGAACTCCTCACTGATAAGAAACCCAATAGAGCACCTACCTACTGTGATAGATGAACCAGCACTTGAGGAAACTATCAAGTTCAAGGCTACTGAGGATGTCATTCCTACTGAAGAATCCGCTGAAGAATTCATTCCAGAACATGAAGAACATCGAGCTAATGCACCTGAAGAAAATACTGAAGAAAATGCTGATCAAATTCATCAACGATAACCAGCTCACCCTCGCATTGCAAAAGAAGTGCAAGTTGAAAAGATCATCAATGACATCAACGCACCAGGTCCTCTCACACGCTCAAAAGCTTCACATTTATCTAACTTTTGTGGGCACTATGCTTTTGTCTCTATCATAGAGCCCACTAAGGTAGATGAAGCATTTCTGGAGCTTGAGTGGATTTAGGCCATGCAAGAAGAATTACATCAGTTCGAGCTCAACAACGTCTGGGAACTGGTCAAACGTCCAAATCCTCGCAAGCACAATATCATTGGCACAAAATGGATCTATCGCAACAAGCAGAACGAAAATGGCCTTGTGGTAAGGAATAAGGCACAGCTTGTAGCTCAAGGCTATACACAGGTTGAAGTAATTGATTTCGATGAAACTTTTGCACCTGTTGCTAGACTTGAGGCTATTCGCATATTACTTGCTTATGCTAACCATCATGATATCACTTTATATCAAATGGATGTGAACAGTGCATTCCTCAATGGTAAGCTTGAGGAAGAAGTATATGTTGCTCAACCCCCAGGTTTTGAAGATCCAAAGAATCCTGACAAAGTCTTCAGACTCAATAAGGCCCTCTATGGCCTCAAGCAAGCCCCACGGGCATGTTATGATACTTTGAAGGAATTCCTTATGAAGAAAGGCTTCAAACCCGGTTCACTCAACCCTACTCTTTTCACTAAATCTTATGATGGTGAATTGTTCGTGTGCCAAATATATGTTGATGTTATCTTTGGCTGTACTGACCAATGTTATAGTGATGAATTTGCCTATATGATGAGTGAAGAATATCAAATGTCTATGATGGGAGAATTGATTCGTCAACAACACAATGGCATATTCATATCTTAGGAAAAATACCTCAAGGATGTATTGTGGAAATTCGGCATGCAAGATTGCAAAGGCGTCAAAATCCCTATACCCACAAATGGCCATCTTTGCACTGATGAAAATGGTATTGACTTTGATCAAAAGGTATATCGCTCCATGATTGGTTCTTTATTGTATTTATGTGCATCTAGGCCAGATATTATGCTTAGTGTTTGCAGCCCGTTTTGAAGCTACACCAAAGGAATCACACCATAAGGCTGTGAAGCATATTCTTCGATGTCTAGCTCACACTCAAACACTTGGGTTATGGTATCCGAAGGGCTCGGCTTTTGATCTCATTGGATATTCAGACTCTGACTATGCTGGTGATCATGTGGACCACAAGTCAACATCAGGCACATGCCATTTCTTCAAACGATCCTTGGTCTGCTGGTCTTCGAAGAAACGGAACCACGTATCACTCTCTACTGCTGAAGCTGAGTACATTGCTGTTGGATCGTGTTGTGCTCAATTGCTATGGATGAAGCAAACTCTCAAGGACTACAACATCAATGTGAAGAATGTGCCACTCTATTGTGACAATGAGAGTGCCATCAAGATTGCTCATAACCCAGTTCAGCACTCGAAGACAAAGCACATTCAGATCCGTCATCATTTTCTTTGTGATCATGTGTTGAAGGGAGACATCTCCATCGAGCACGTGAAGACTAAAGAACAGCTAGCCAATATCTTCACAAAGCCCTTGGATGAGAAGAGATTTAGCAAGTTGCGGTGTGAGCTACATATCTTAGAATCTTCGAATGTCCTTTGAAAAGGACACACATCCTAACACTTATGCAAAATTGATGACTTAGATGTGCAACACACGAAGTAACGTTTTTCTTCAATCAATGAAGACCAACCCTCTAAGTGTGAAGAATTTGATTCTCAAAGCCCTACGATAATTGTACGCGGTGTCTGAAATCATCATTCTTATACGGTGGGTCACGCCACCAACAAAAGTTGAAAATATTCAATTTGAGTTTTCTTCATTTTGAAATTCCTCAGTTGTTCAAATTCTTCAACTTTGCAATGTCTTCACTGTTTCCGTCGTTTTTCTTCATTGGCTATATAAATATATGAGTTTATGTCCTCTACAGCATTCACTTATTGCTATTTCTTCAAGTTTTTTCTAAGTGAATGTGATCGGACCCTTCCCCCTCTATGCTAAACTCAACCCAGTCTGTTCACAGATTCCTCATGTCCGTTCTATTTGAAACCCGTTCATAATCTTCACTGTGTCCTTGTCAGCTGACAAATTTGTGAACGAAACATTAAAATTTTCATATCTGAATTTTCGGTTTTTGCCGCTCAAACCGTTCCACATTCCACGACAATACTTATCTATTCACCCATGATCTCCCACGTTCTCCACCTCACCGTACGTGGGTGACACATGTCACACAGATGAGAAAGGTCAGGGGCACGTTCGTCCATTTTCCTCGGACGAGCAGTTTTTCACCGTGGCTATATATACCCCTTCCCTTCCTCAGCCTGTTTTTACTCCGCTCGACTTCACTCCCTAGCTCGAGCTCTCAAAACCTAGCATCGTCGCTACTTCATCATCGCCGGTGAGGAAGAGCTTCGCCACCTCGACCTCGTCGTTTTCGTACTCACACCGGCCGCTGATTCCTTCACTCCGCCACCGCCGTAGCCGTCTTCCTCTGCCAAGTTAGGGCGTGGAAGATCTAGACCGATGAACTTTCAATCCACATTCCTAGTTCGTCGTGTTCTTCATCAAGGGTAATTAAAAGTTACTTTTACTACCCTTATTGATTCCAGTGATTTCGTCAAAATCTTCAAAAGGTGTTTATTCTTTAATCTTCACACTCTAAACACCTCACACAAACATCTGTTCTTGATCTGTTTCCTAAGCCATGTTTTTTCTTCAAGACTCCTCAATTGTGTGGGTTTTCAATCTACACAACTCTGGAACCTAAGTCAAAGAACGCTTAGTGAAATTCCTCAAGACACATCTGGTCAAATTCCTCAAACTTGTTCTTTTTGCAAAAACTTCTAAGAACGCATATGACCTCTCCAAATTCTTCGCACCTATACTCTGTTCACAGGTACACATGTCTGCTGCTGAATCACTAGGTTCTCATCAACTTAACTCATTTGCAGCATTCCTCAAAGAAAAACCGCATACCTCTTTAGAGAACTCAACTGTTCAAAATCCTCAACTAAAGAAAATGGCTGATGGTAATAAACCTCAGAAGGGAGGAAATAAGTTGGAAGTCAACACTGCCCCCAAGACCTCCCTTGGCACCAGGCCAAGTTGCTGATCCCTCAAGCATCAGACGAGGTGAGGAATTTCCTGCTAAATGGGCCAAGCGTCAAGCTAAGTTGGCCAAAGTAGCAAAAGAGGCAGTGAAGAAATTCAATGAAGACTCTCTTGCTGCTGCCACTGCTGAGGCCTCTGCTAGCAAGCCTAAGAAGGCTATGCCAAAGAAGCTCGCACATAAACCCGATACCTCTTCTTCAATGCCCTCACGGCCAAACTCTTCTGCTAAGCCCTCACAGCCAAATCCTCAAGCTGCCCCGGTTCCTCGAGTTCCAAAACCCTCAGCTCCTCCGGCAAAGTCCTCAGCACCTGTGCATCTCGCCTCATGCCAAAGGACCACAGGAAAATCCATTGCCTCAGGAGCCTCGGCAAGTTCTTCAGCTCCTCTGCATTCCTCAACTAGCCCCGCATTGCTGAAGACCAAGGCCACTGCTGGACGAGGCACTAGACCCAGTCCTCAAAAGAAGCAGGTCACCTTTCAAGTATCGTCCTCTGATGACGAAGCTGATGATGATGAACTCGCGGAAATCATCAGAGACAGAGAGCAGAGGGCCACTAGAGCCAAAGGAAGTGAAGTTCCTCCCCTACTGGACCCAAAGTTGATCCTTGAATACATTGATCTCTGGCACAAAGACCCCAACACTCCTATGCCAGACTTCATGCTGACTCCTGGCCAAAATCACATGCTGACCGCCTTCATAGGCGAAGAAAAATGGAAGTTTGAGAAGGCCATGCAGCTGAAGAAAGCTTAATACAAGAAGGAGCGACTTCTGAAAAAGAACATTGTGAAAATGTCCACTGATGAACTCATTGCTGCTCAGACGGAGATCAAAAACCTCAATGATGAAAACATCAGTTGCGCCTGAGGAAACTGAACCTATTTCCTCTGCTCCTCCTGCACCAACAATAAGCACAGTTCTTGCTTCTGCATCAGAAGCGAAGAAAACCAAAGCTGCGGAGCGAGCAGCGGTGAAGAAAAGGAAAGCACCTACTTCATCTCAGTCTTCAGCACCAAAGAAGATGAAGAAATTGACAAGCTCTTTTGAGAATCTGATTGATGCTATTCCGGTTTCAATCATGCCATCAAAGGAACTCGTTCCTTTTGGTGAAGACTATGTGATCCCAAGCGGATCGGATGAAGATGTTCCTTCTGCCGCTTCTACAGAGCATATGGACGAAGAAATTTAAGCGGATGATATCCCTTCAACTCCAATCATCTCATCGCCTATGCCTCAGTTCACAGCTGAAGAGGCAGGCGTCGAAGAATTAAATGAAGAAGATGAAGATGTGGGTATTGGGTGCTCCACTCCAGTGCTGAATGATGACTATTGGGATAATCAGCACCCCAACTCTCCGCTCTTCACCCCACTAAAACAAATCCCTCAGTCCCCTGTGCACTCTGAAGTTCTTATGGGCTCTGAAGAACCTTGTCTCCCTGAAGCAATTCCAGCCACTAGTGCTGATGAAAATGCTATTGAAGCAATTCCAGCCACTAGTGCCAATGAAAATATTGATGAGGAAATGAAGAACCAGGCTGCAACTGAAACTGAAACTAAAATACCTCAGCTCGTGGTTCCGGAGAACGTGATTCCTGAGGCTGTGATGACCTTGACTGACACTCCTCAGCTGAAGCTGAAGAATCCCTTCTCCAAGAAGCAAAAATTCAAGGCTGTTGACTTCTTCCATGAGCATGTATTCTTCACAGATTACAACCCATATGACTCTGCTCGTCTTAGAAGGAAGCGTTTCTGGATTGCCAGCCAAGCCAACTTTTATTCTTCACTACTTTTCGATAAGGACAAAGTATTTGATCATGCAAATATTCCTCATGTGGACATGGAATCACTACCTTGCTTCATGCCAGTCCTTAGCGTTCTTCACGATGTTGGACTTCTCAACTTCTGCACCGATATATGTGATTGGAATGAAGAACTAATTCTTTAGTTCTATGCAACGCTGCACATCACAGGAAATGCTGAAGATGTCAACTCTTGGGTATTGGACTGGATGACATAGAATACTCACTTCAAAGCACCGGCCTCTGAATTGCTTCATGCCCTGCCTGTCAGTCCACCCCTTGAAGGTGCACATTGTATATATCATGAACTTGAACTTACTGACCACTATATGCAAGTGTCGATGAAGCCGCTGAAGCCCGGTCAAGCCTCAAGAACCAAATTCCACGTGAAGGAATTGTTGTATGTGCCACGGACTGTATATCGCATCTTGACCAAGACTTTGAGTCCAATCAAGGGCCACGACTCTAATGAAGAAGAGGTCGTTGGTATCATGAAGAATCTGCTATTCAACCTCATTCATGGCATTCCTATCAACTACCATGATTTCTTCATGAGGACTCTGGCAAATGCAGCTTTGTCCCCTTTTGAGTTGAAGCCTTACGCTCCCTGGATTATGAGATTCCTCAGATCAAGGTCTTCAATCAACTACAAGGCTGATTTGCAGAATCACGTCAGTTACTTGCCCCCAATAGAAGTCCTCAAGCGGACATTTTCCTCAGCTGATGAAAAGGGCAAGGCTACTGCTATTATTGATGAAGGCATTTGTCCATTGGATGGTCAGTTACGCAAAGCTGCATCTTATTCCACCAATGATGACTCTGCCACTCATGACACTGCGGCCAATGCCTCAAAGCAAAATCCTCAAGGCACAACTCCAAGGGTGATGACTGATCGTGAGCTTCTCCTCAGTCTTCACCAGAAGGTTGATCGCAACCACAAATGGGTTAAGCGTCAGTTTGGTTCTATTCTTCACAACATGACTGCTACACACAATGCAGTGAAGAAAAACCACTTCTACCTCCATGAAGTATTCAATCGCACCAAGGTTGTTCTGTCTCATCTCTATGGTGAAGAAGATCTGAAGCAAATGGGTTTCAAGCAGGACTTTGAATGGTCTCTGTTGGTGTCAAAACCGGCGGATCTCGGGTAGGGGGTCCCGAACTGTCCGTCTAAGGTCGATGGTAACAGGAGACAGGGGACACGATGTTTACCCAGGTTCGGGCCCTCTCTATGGAGGTAATACCCTACTTCCTGCTTGATTGATCTTGATGAATATGAGTATTACAAGAGTTAATCTACCACGAGATCGAGATGGCTAAACCCTAAAAGCCTAGCCTGTATGACTATGGTAATGACTGTCCTCCTAATCTATCGACTAGCCTGGCCTTGGCTTATATAATGCACCAGAGGCCTAGGATAACAAGAGTCCTAGCCGAATACGTTGGTGGAGAGGAGTCCTTGTCTTGATCACCAAGTCTTGTGGAATACTCCTTATATGCGGCATGGGCTGCCCGAAGTGGCCCATGAGTGAACCGCCATGGGGGTCCTTGGCCCGATCCACCTGGTTGGGAGACGATGTGGTGAGTACCCCCTAGTCCAAGACACCGTCAGTAGCCCCCTGAACCAGTATTCAAGTTGGGGATGCTCCTCGATCCTTCCGAATTGTTCTTCATCTTCGGTCATCGGTCTTGAAAATTGGTTCAACAAATCTTCTCGTCTTCGATCTTGAGGATCACCGAAGTGAATCCGAAGGGTTTACACATCGGGTATCCGAGGAGCCCCTTTAAGTTCTCGGCCTTTATCAATGCCTTAGGATTATTTTTTACGCCACACCTCGGGTTTGAAGTTGTTCCCATGCGACGGTGTCCTCTTGCATCTAAGCTCCAACGCCGGACTGCATTCGAGATATCTTTTGCAGCCAAGCGCCAATGTCGGACTATATTCGAGCTCCAATGTCGGACTATATCCGAGGTGTCATAGATCACCTTGGCTTGAAAAAGTTTAAAGGAGGTTATCCGAGTTTAACGCTGAAAAGTTCTCTATGGAATGAGACATTCGAAACTAGGCTTTATGCCGGACCACTTCCGAGCTCCAATGATGGTCAACATCCGAGGTGTCGTAAACTACCTCGGTCTTTTAAAAGATTGAACGAATTCATACGAGCTTAATGCCGGAAATGCCCTCTATGGAGCCAGCCACTGGCACCCGAGCTTTATGCCGGACTGCTTCCGAGGTGGTGCACCACCCCGATCGTGGGCTGATTTTTGTGAATATTTTTGATTGGTGCAATTTACTCTCTGCCGAGATATATAGCCAGTATATGTATATCCAGTAGCCCTCAAGGTGTGTGTTGGTCTAAACCCGAGGTGCACCTGAAGGAAAACATAAAATTGATGATCCTTGTAGCCCCTGGGACTCAGGTTGATTTGTGAAATCGGCGTGAGGATCAACTCCTAGCTCGGCAGCATACGTAGGAATAGAAACGCAGTGTAATATATTAGAGATAATAGTGATCGGCGAACGGGCCCTTGAGAGAGGGTTTTGAGAAGTTGCCGCAATATATCAGCTTGATGCCAGATAGGTCCAGATGGTACCTATTGTTGTCCGAAGACGCGTTTGCCCATAGTTCGGTCAAGCCGAACACTAAGCACTTTGAATTTTCTGCACTGAACAGGCAACACAGTAGCCCCCGAGACACTGGTCGGGTGGCAACACCAGATCAGAGGATCGATGTGCCCCTTTAATATTTATAAATAATGAGCGCAAAGCCCAGTAGCCCTCGAGCCTTAATGTGGGCACGGGTGGCCGAATTAAGGATTGGTATCCGTGTGAAAAAAATTTGTTGTGTTTAACACAAACTTCTCGAAAAGAGAATAAAGATATCTTAAAGGAGCTAGAGCCAGCGAAAGCTGGGCTCGCCAAGGTTGGCCCCAAGGGGCTTAATAGATAGGAAATCGATGCCACTTGGGATTTAGGAGAGCTTTATGTAAGTTGCTCACTTGGTATTTAAAAGATGAGCTGCAATAAATTGACTTTACTCACAATTTATGATCCTATGTATCCAAGTATTTTACATCATTAATGCTCGGATCCGCATTGTACAAAAATTTGTTGACCGACCATCGGCTTCCACCTCCTCGGCCAGCAGCCGGGGAGTGTTTGTCCATCTTTATAAAGCCTTCATGAGAGCAAAGATTTACGACAAACAAGGCAATCCGGTCATACGGTTTGATAAACAAAGGTACGCGGAGAGATATGTTATATTAAGAAACATCTTCCAAGGAAAATAGTCCCACTATCGGTTCCTTTCTTTGGGCCGTCATGCTTATCATGATCATGAAACCTCACCTCCGGTCAATGTGGGAGGAAAATATTGAGGATTTAGTTCGGGGAAAGTTCCCAAACTCTATGGTATTAATGAACCAAATTTTTCACTTCCCTCATTGCCGACCAATGTGATCCTTTAAGATCGCTAGCTTTCGGCTTCACCCTATCTGAGGTACTAACTCAGATGACCCGGTAGTAACAATCACAGAGGTGCTCCCTTTACCGCCTAGCCGAGCAATCGGGAACATAGGGGTAAGCACAGGAGCCAGCAACCCAGCTTGGCAAAAATCTTAAGTCAAATTGATGCATATTTATGGCTTTATAACGATGATTATGGAAGGCAACCCTTGTATATTAAATACAAATGACGATGATATGTTAATTTTGACTCTGTTGCGATCGTTTATCAGTTGAAAGTGGCCCATCGTCGGCTTCTACCCCTTTGTAAATACTACACAGGGTGTCTCCACAATAAAAAGACAACCCTTAGCCGACGTCTCGGTGCCCGAAGGCGGTTGTGTTAGCAGAAACGAGGCAATTAGATATGCGAGATTTATAACTTTCACTTAGTCATAGGAGCTTTAAACTGGGGAAGCTGGCTACGAGCCCCCGGTTAGTGTTCGGCGACAGCCAGAAACGAGGCAATCAGATATGCGAGATTTATAACTTTCACTTAGTCATAGGAGCTTTAAACTGGGGAAGCTGGCTACGAGCCCCCGGTTAGTGTTCAGCGACAGCCGAGGTCAAGTCGTAAACACTTCGGCCAATGTTATGAACGGCCAGTCATTTAACATAGTCATCGGATCGCTGACTAGTTTACGCTTATTGTGACAGTCAGTTTTAGGCTTTCTCCACTAAGGTGCTTAACCATGCGAGCTGGAACTACAATCGAGGTGGTTCTCCCTTTGCACACCTAGCCGAACAAAGACAAACGTAGGAGGCAAGCACAGGAGCCAAGCAACCCAACTATTTGACCGAAGACACAATTTGAAACCGATGCATATATAGTAATATCCGAGAATGTTTTTGCCGAATCTCTAAAGGTGTCCGATGTTGCACTGCGAGACTTATGCTGGAAACACACAAATAGTTTATAAGTGCCATAAGCTTGGAAAACCAAAAAATGTCAGTAAAAACTTGACGTCCGAACAAGATCAAGTGTTCGGTGCAAATCCGAAAATTGGAAGAAAAAAAAGTGTGCTTCTATCGTGCTTTAACATGCCACATCCGATCTCGAGACTTCACGCCGGTCCGCCTATGGCTTCAAGATCCTTATCCCAAAGGCGGAGTACTTCTCCGAGGTTAGTTTAGAAAAAGACTTTGCAATGACCAAGAAGAAAACATATAAATTTTAAGAGCCCCCAAGTGACTTGGGTAAGAGAATTTTATGTATAATGATTGTATGTACCAAAGTATTTATATCAAATCTGTGTTCACCCGAACTTTAAACACGTCTTAACCGACCGTTGGCTTCTCCCTCTGGTCAAGGGCCGAAAAGTGTTATGTACTCCACCTGTCGAGAATATCGAGATGTTTCCGATAACCAGGCAATCAGGCCATAAGGCTGTAACAGACAAAGCGCGCCCAGGGAACTTATGCTATATTACTAACGAAGTGTAAGAAGCATCTTCGAAGAAAATAGTACCCCCACCGATACCTTTCTTTGGTTGCTCATTGTTACTATGAGACTTGTGCAACAGATTTTTTGTACTCATGAGTTCCGTTGTGTGCCGACCATAATTGAAAACAATAAGAGCGCTAGCTTTCGGCTTCACCCAGTCTGAGATACTAACTCGGATGACCCGGTAGTAACAATCACAGAGGTGCTCCCTTTACCGCCTAGCCGAACAATCGGGAACGTAGGGGTAAGCACAAGAGCCAGGCAACCCAGCTTGCGAAACACTTAAGTCAACATGGTGCATATTGTGGCGTAATACACGGACAAGGAACGAAGCCGTACAAGTATAATTATATGCAAGAGGAGAGGCTTCATAAAGGAATCCCCTAAATAAACGGGGTATTTGAATTTGTGTGTCACAAACAAAGTTTTGACAAGGAATTTTGTCACAAACAACTTTTGCCAAAAATTATAATGCTTGGTCGAACCGAACAAAATTTAAAACTGAAAGTTTTTTAGCATGAAAGTGACTTAGCTGGTTAATGTGCTCGGTGTTGATGACGCGATTCGGGCTTGTGGCGGGAGGAAGACGCCCATTGATCTGTGACAGATCCAGCAAGGTTCGCAGTCCTCGGCATGGCCGAGGTCCCAACCTCCAAGCCCGAGGTGTCCGAGCAAGGAGTTCAGCACTCCGAGGTAGTGACATGGCTCGGCCAATGCATGCCGGCAGAGTGACGCCGAAGTCCCCGGCGTGGGTTAATGAAGTGATGACGAAGCCCCCGGTCCAACCGAGGTGACAGCGATGCCCGAACCGGATCATTTACCTGTGCACAAAAGATAGTGCAAGCCAGAGATAGAAGTAATAAAAAAGGTTGCATGATTAATAATTCATGCAAAGTGAGTAATAAAAGAAATATGGCCCATGCGCCAAACACCCGACGAGGTAGGACCCTCTTGATGATGCCGAAGTCCCCGAGGCAACCGAACATGTCGATATGGCAATTCAACCAATAAGATGATCATGCGAGCTGATTTATGCCAATTGAGACGATGACGTTGGCTTGCCGAAGTAACCGCGTGACTACACATATAAAATCCTTGCGTAATTGCTTTTCGCAAAAATAATTTATTTAAAGATATGTGGCCTGGCGCCGAAGTCAATATCGATGCAGGGCGTCGGCATGATGCGGTAAAGGCGTGGCAAAGCTGAATTAGCAGGTCGGTCCGAGCTCCGGATGCGGCGTTCGCCGAACTATGTATGGAAACTGACCGAACCACCACGCGACCGTCGCTAATGCAGCCACCATTTGATAGACCTGTGTATAGATGATGAAACAAACCAGAGTAATAATTCCTTGGAAAATATAAACTCAAACAAACAAAAATTGCTAGGATTAATAGCACCTGGTTTATTTGTTGTAGCAGTCCGAAGAAAGCTTACTCCCAAAACTGGGACTCGATCCGCATACCCATTGCCTGATGGGTGATGAAGCGACGGCATGGTGATGCTGGCAAAGATTGTCTCGCCGAGGCAAAGCCCCCGGTCCAGCTAACGTATCGAAGTTGGTCGGCTGGTGACGCCGAAGTCTCCGGAGTAGGTTGATGAAGAAATAGCGGAGCCCCCGGTCCAGCCAAGGTGTTGAAGTAGGTCGGCGTGATGGACATCGGCTTGAAGAAGCAACATTGCGGCCATGCCGATGCAGGTCGTAGCTCGTGACATGGTCAATGCCGGCTTGATGAAGTGACCGTGCGGTGATGCCGGTGTGCCCGCTCCGTGTAGTCTGTGGGGCAGCGATGTTGGTGATGATTTATCCTGCGCGATGCTGAACTCTTGTTCGGCTCGCAGAGATGATCTGAAGAAGTTGATCTCATCTCAACAAAGCGACGACGTGTCTAGCGCAGGTCGGCAGCCGTAGAGCAACGTTGTCGAGCTGGTTTGACACCGGCGCGATGATGAAGATCATATTGGAAAAGACTTTAAATTTAGCGGGATGTGTTTGGGAACAAAACACAATACCCCATACAAAACTTCCTTCAAAAAGGATGTGCGAAATCCCGTTCATAAAAAAGATGAACTCGGGTCGGATTCGTTCTCGTGCAGAAAACAAATCTGAAAAGTGATGCACTAATCGGCAGATTCCCGAAGTTCCGACGGTCGGATCAAGCTAAAATTTTAAGCGACCGTAGATATGGGAATTCTGCAGTAGATGAACGGTTGGATCTTCCAAAGGACCTCCGAACTGGGCTCTGGTGATCACGCCCTAAACTCATCCAGATTTCCGTCCAGATTTGACACGGCTCCGGTACATCGTAGATCACTAGAGATTCCTCCATCGGAACTCGATGAAATTTTCCAGGGTTGTTGTAGACTCAATTCTGCACAATTCCACCGAAGCAACCATTAAAACGACACTCGAGGAGGCGGTGGCGGCGGATACAAGTTCGCTGTCCAGAAAACAGCACGGTCGTCCGAGGGCAATGTTGACGTTGAGCCCCCGAGCTCCATGGATGATTCCTCCATGATCATGATACAGATCGGAGTTGATGTTGATGAAGACCCTCATCTGAAGATGACGATCAAAGATAGGGCGTAGTGCTCGGTCAAGCCAAGGTGACTAGTCGAGCCGACGACGAAGATGCCGATGTCGCAGTTGATCTGCAGTCGAGCCATTGATCCTTTGCCGATTACACAGTGAAACTCTTAATGAAAGCACCAATGTCGGTGTCAAAACCGGCGGATCTCGGATAGGGGGTCCCGAACTGTGCGCCTAAGGTCGATGGTAACAGGAGACAGGGGACACGATGTTTACCCAGGTTCGGGCCCTCTCTACGGAGGTAATACCCTACTTCCTGCTTGATTGATCTTGATGAATATGAGTATTACAATAGTTGATCTACCATGAGATCAAGATGGCTAAACCCTAAAAGCCTAGCCTGTATGACTATGGTAATGATTGTCCTCATAATCCATCGACTAGCCTAGCCTTGGCTTATATAATGCACCAGAGGCCTAGAATAACAAGAGTCCTAGCCGAATATGTTGGTGGAGAGGAGTCCTTGTCTTGATCACCAAGTCTTGTGGAATACTCCTTGTATGCGGTATGGGCTGCCCGAAGTGGCCCATGAGTGAGCCGCCATGGGGGTCCTTGACCCGATCCACCTAGTCGGGAGACGATGTGGTGAGTACCCCCTAGTCCAGGACACCGTCAGTCTCAACCACCAGCGAAGAAATTCAAGAAAACCAAAGTTCCTTCCTTGGTAGCCAGCTCATATTCTTCATCGCGCGTGACTGGTGAGCATGAAGATTTGGAAGACAATGTGGCAGGCCCTACCTCAACAACCGACCCCAACAATGCTAGGCTCCTTCATCGACTCAGTGATGATATTCTTCAGGGGCGTTAGTCCTCACTGTTCATCCCTTTTAGTCATTCGATGGCAAAGGGGGAGAAATTTGAGTTAGTCTTCAACCAGGTCTCTATATATGGGCGTTTTTTCTAAGTTACAACTCCCGTTCTTTTGAAGATTTATTGGATCGAGTTGTAAACTTAAACCCGACGGTGGTCTGATATTGTTGCAATGTTCTTCTGCATGGTATTTCCTCATATATGTTAATGCACGCATGTGAGTCACACCAGTCACCATATTTCATCATGCATTTCAAATTCTTCATATCATATGTTAAAATGCGTGTATGAATTACAAGATATAGGGGGAGATCTCCATGATTCAACTCTTCAAATGTGCATTGCTTCAAAAGCAAATTCCTCACTATGCACATCTTCAGGGGGAGTTCTTCTATATTTTGCAATCAAATTACTCAATATCAGTATTTACACTTCATATGTTTATCCCCGTTGAAAACTTAACCTATATTGTCATCAATCACCAAAAAGGGGGAGATTGTAAGTGCATCTAGTGCCTCTTAGTGATTTTGATGTATTGAACACTTATAGGTTAAGGGACTAATGCGTTTGTGAGTGTACACAGGTCTATAAGTCTATGAGGAGTTTGATATTTACAGAGAAAGTCAACCCCTAAAAAAGAATGTCTTCGACTGAAGACTTTGGATTTCTGAAGACTTTTTGAAGACTTTGAAAGTGAAGAAATTGGTGTGACCGTGAATACTTGTTATTCATACGAGGAACATGAAGTGTGAAGACTTTTGTTTTCGTAGTTTCATTTTCTCTTTCGTGAGTCATAGGAAACACCGTACTGTTAAAGGGGGTTGATACGTCCATTTTGCATCATGCTTTTATAACAATATTTATTGCATTATGGGCTGTTATTACACATTATGTCACAATACTTATGCCTATTCTCTCTTATTTTACAAGGTTTACATAAAGAGGGAGAATGCCGGCAGCTGGGATTCTGGCTGGAAAAGGAGCAAATATTAGAGACCTATTATGCGTAGCTCCAGAAGTCCTGAAACTTCACGGATGATGTTTTCCAAATATATAAAAACATTGAGCACAAGAACTTCACCAGGGGGGGCACACCCTGCCCACGAGGGTGGGGGCGCGCCCTACCCCCTGGGCGCGCCCCCTACCTCGTGGGCCCCCTGGTGGCCCTCTGGTGACCATCTTCTACTATATGGACTCTTTCGATGGGAAAAAAATCATAATCCACCTTCTCGGACAAAACTCCGCCGCCACGAGGCGGAACCTTGGCGGAGCCAATCTAGGGTTCTGGCGGGGCTGTTCTGCCGGGGAAACTTCCCTCCCGGAGGGGGAAATCATCGCCATCGTCATCACCAACGCTCCTGTCATCGGGAGAGGGCAATCTCCATCAACATCTTCATCAACACCATCTCATCTCAAAACCCTAGTTCATCTCTTGTATCCAATTCTTGTCTCCAAGTCCGGGATTGGTGCTAGTAGGTTGCTAGTAGTGTTAATTACTCCTTGTAGTTGATGCTAGTTGGTTTAATTGGTGGAAGATCATATGTTCAGATCCTATATGCATATTAACACCCCTCTGATTATGAACATGTTTATGCTTTGTGAGTAGTTACTTTTGTTCCTGAGGACATGGGAGAAGTCTTGCTATTAGTAGTCATGTGAATTTGGTATTCGTTCGATATTTTGATGAGATGTATGTTGTCTCTCCTCTAGTGGTGTTATGTGAACGTCGACTACATAACACTTCACCATTGTTTGGGCCTAGAGGAAGGCATTGGGAAGTAATAAGTAGATGATGGGTTGCTAGAGTGACAGAAGCTTAAACCCTAGTTTATGTGTTGCTTCATAAGGGGCAGATTTGGATCCATATGGTTCATGCTATGGTTAGGTTTACCTTAATACTTTTGTTGTATTTGCGGATGCTTGCAATAGAGGTTAATCATAAGTGGGATGTTTGTCCAAGTAAGGGAAGTACCCAAGCACCGGTCCACCCGCATACCAAATTATCAAAGTACCGAACGCGAATCATATGAGCATGATGAAAACTAGCTTGACGATATTCCCATGTGTCCTCGGGAGCGCTTTACATCACATAAGAGTTTGTCCAGGCTTGTCCTTTTCTACAAAAAGGATTGTGCCACCTTGCTGCACCTTATTAACTTTTGTTACTTGTTGCTCGTTACAAATTATCCTATCACAAAACTATCTGTTACCACTTATTTTAGAACTTGCAGAGAATACCTTGCTGGAAACCGCTTATCATTTCCTTCTGCTCCTCGTTGGGTTCGACACTCTTACTTATCGAAAGGACTACGATAGATCCCCTATACTTGTGGGTTATCAAGACTCTTTTCTGGCACCGTTGCCGGGGAGTGAAGCGCCTTTGGTAGGTGGAATTTGGTAAGGAAAATTTTATATAGTGTGCTGAAATTTACTGTCACTTGTTACTATGGAAAGTAATCCTCTGAGCGGCTTGTTTGGGGTATCTTCACCCCGACCAGTAGAGCAAAGAGTTGCTCCTCAACCTACTGAACCTACTGAAAATGAAAATGCTTGCTTTGAAATTCCTTTGGGTATGGTAGAAAAACTGCTAGCTAATCCTTTTTTAGGAGATGGAACAAAACATCCTGATGAACATCTAATATATGTGGATGAAGTTTGTGGATTATTTAAGCTTGCAGGTGTACCCGGAGATGTTAGGTCTTCCCTTTATCTTTGAGGGGAGATGCATCAACATGGTATAGGCTATGTGACGATAGGGAGTCTTGGAACTACAAATGATTGAAATTGGAATTTCATCAAAAGTTTTATCCTATGCATCTTGTTCATCGTGATCGCAATTATATATATATATATATATTGGCCTCGCGAAGGAGAAAGCATCGCTCAAGATTGGGGGAGGCTTAAATCAATGTTATATTCATGCCCCAATCATGAGCTCTCAAGAGAAATGATTATTCAAATTTTTTATGCTCGGCTTTCTGATAACAATCGCACCATGCTTGATACTTCTTGTGCTGGCTCTTTTATGATGAAGACTATTGAATTCAAATGGGATTTATTGGAAAGAACTGAACGCAACTCCAAAGATTGGGACCTCGACAATGGTAACGAGTCAGGTATGACACCTAGTTTTGATTGTGTTAAATATTTTATGGATACTGATATTTTTCGTAAATTTAGCACTAAATATGGACTTGACTCTGAGATAGTAGCTTCTTTCTGTGAATCTTTTGCTGCTTATGTTGATCTCCCCAAGGAGAAGTGGTTTAAATATCATCCTCCCATAGAAGTAAAAGTAGCTGCACCTATTAAAGTTGAAGAAAAGACATTACTTATAATGATCCTATTGTTCCTACTTCTTATGTTGAGAAACCACCTTTCCCTGTTAGGATAAAGGATCGTGCTAAAGCTTCAACTGTGGTTCGTAAAAGCAATATTAAAACATATACACCTCCTGAGCAAGTTAAAGTTGAACCTAATATTGCTATCATTAAAGATCTCTTGTCTGATAATATAGATGGGCATGTTATTTATTTCTGTGATGAAACTGCTAGAATTGCTAAACCCCGTGATACAGATAAACCTAGACCTGTGATAGGCATGCCTGTTATTTCTGTTAAAATAGGAGATCATTGTTATCATGGCTTATGTGATATGGGTGCTAGTGCTAGTGCAATACCTATTGACTTATACAACGAAATTATGCATGACATTGCACCTATTGAGTTAGAAGATATTGATGTCACAATTAAACTTGCTAATAGAGATACTATTTCACCAATGGGAATTGTTAGAGATGTTGAAGTATTGTGTGGGAAAACTAAATATCCTGCTGATTTTCTTGTTCTTGGTTCCCTACAAGATAGCTTATGTCCCATTATATTTGGTAGACCCTTCTTAAATACTGTTAATGCTACCATAGATTGTAAAAGAGATGTTGTTACTGTCGGTTTAGATGATATGACTCATGAATTTAATTTTTCTAAATTTAGTAGACAACATCGTGAAGAAGAATTACCTAGTAAAGATGAAATTATTGGTCTTGCCTCTATTGTCGTACCTCCTAGTGATCCTTTAGAACAATATTAGCTAGACCATGAAAATGATATGTTTATGAATGAACGAAGGGAATTAGATGAAGTATTCTTTAAACAGGAACCTATTTTGAAACATAATTTAGCTGTTGAAATCCTAGGAGATCCTCCTCCACCCAAGGGTGATCCCGTGTTTGAGCTTAAACCTTTACCAGATACTCTTAAATATGCTTATCTTGATGAGAAAAAGATATACCCTGTTATTATTAGTGCTAACCTTTCAGAACATGAAGAAGAGAGATTATTGAAAATTCTGAAGAAGCACTGTGCTGCTATTGGGTATACTCTTGATGATCTTAAGGGCATTAGTCCCACTCTATGCCAACATAAAATTAATTTGGAAGAAGATGCTAAACCAGTCCGTGATCATCAACGCCGACTGAATCCTAAAACGAAAGAAGTGGTAAGAAAGGAGATACTAAAGCTCCTTGAGGCAGGTATAATTTACCCCGTTGCTGATAGTAAGTGGGTAAGTCCTGTCCATTGTGTCCCTAAGGAGGGAGGTATTAGTGTTGTTCCTAATGATAAAGATGAATTGATTCCTCAAAGAATTATTATTGGTTATAGGATGGTAATTGATTTCCGCAAATTAAATAAGGCTACTAAAAAGGATCATTACCCCTTACCTTTTATCGATCAAATGCTAGAAAGATTATCCAAACATACACAACTTTGCTTTCTAGATGGTTATACTGGTTTCTCTCAAATACCTGTGTCAGCCAAAGATCAATCAAAGACTACTTTTACATGCCCTTTTGGTACTTTTGCTTATAGACGTATGCCTTTTGGTTTATGTAATGAACCTGCTACCTTTCAAAGATGCATGATGGCTATATTCTCTGACTTTTGTGAAAAGATTTGTGAGGTTTTCATGGACGACTTTTCCGTCTATGGATCTTCTTTTGATGATTGCTTGAGAAACCTTGATCGAGTTTTGCAGAGATGTGAAGAAACTAATCTTGTCTTGAATTGGGAAAAGTGCCACTTTATGGTCAATGAAGATATTGTCTTGGGGCATAAAGTTTCTGAAAGAGGTATTGAAGTTGATAAAGCCAAGGTTGGTGCTATTGAAAAGATGCCATGTCCCAAGGACATCAAAGGTATAGGAAGTTTCCTTGGTCAGGCTGGGTTTTATAGGAGGTTCATTAAGGACTTCTCAAAAATTTCTCGGCCCCTGACTAATTTATTACAAAAAGATATACCATTTGTCTTTGATGATGATTGTGTAGAAGCATTTGAAATACTTAAGAAAGCATTGATCTCTGCACCTATTGTTCAGCCACCTGATTGGAATTTACCCTTTGAAATTATGTGTGATGCTAGTGATTATGTTGTAGGTTTTGTTCTAGGACAAAGAGTTGATAAGAAACTAAATGTTATTCAATATTCTAGTAAAACTCAAGACAATGCTCAAAGAAATTATGCTACTACTGAAAAAGAATTCTTAGAAGTTGTATTTGCTTGTGATAAGTTTAGACCCTATATTGTTGATTCTTAAGTAAGTATTCACACTGATCATGCTGCTATTAAATATCTTATGGAAAAGAAAGATGCTAAACCTAGACTTATTAGATGGGTTCTCTTGCTTCAAGAATTTGATTTACATATTGTTGATAGAAAAGGAGCTGAGAACCCCATTGCAGACAACTTGTCTAGGTTAGAAAATGTGCTTGATGACCCACTACCTATTGATGATAGCTTTCCTGATGAGCAATTAAATGTCATAAATGCTTCTCATACTGCTCCATGGTATGCTGATTATGCTAATTACATTGTTGCTAAGTTTATACCACCTAGTTTCACATACCAGCAAAAGAAAAAGTTCTTTTATGATTTGAGGCATTACTTTTGGGATGACCCACATCTTTATAAAGAAGGAGTAGATGGTGTTATTAGACGTTGTGTACTTGATCTTGAACAGGAACAGATCCTACGCAAGTGTCACTCCGAAGGTTATGGAGGGCACCATGCTGGAGATAGAACTGCACATAAGGTACTACAATCTGGTTTTTATTGGCCTACTCTCTTCAAGGATGCCCGTAAGTTTGTCTTATCTTGTGATGAATGTCAAAGAATTGGTAATATTAGTAGACATCAAGAAATGCCTATGAAGTATTCACTTGTTATCGAACCATTTGATGTTTGGGGCTTTGACTATATGGGACCTTTCCCTTCCTCTAATGGTTATACACATATTTTAGTTGTTGTTGATTACGTTACTAAGTGGGTAGAAGCTATTCCAACTAGTAGTGCTGATCATAACACTTCTATTAAAATTCTTAAAGAAGTTATCTTTCCAAGGTTTGGAGTCCCTAGATATTTAATGACTGATGGTGGTTCACATTTTATTCATGGTGCTTTCCGTAAAATGCTTGCTAAATATGATGTTAATCATAGAATTGCATCTCCTTATCATCCTCAGTCTAGTGGTCAAGTAGAATTGAGTAATAGAGAACTCAAATTAATTTTGCAAAAGACTGTTAATAGGTATAGAAAGAATTGGTCCAAGAAACTTGATGATGCATTATGGGCCTATAGAACTGCATATAAAAATCCTATGGGTATGTCTCCGTATAAAATGGTCTATGGAAAAGCATGTCACTTACCTCTCGAACTAGAACACAAGGCTTATTGGGCTATTAAAGAACTAAATTATGATTTTAAACTTGCTGGTGAGAAGAGGTTATTTGATATTAACTCACTTGATGAATGGAGAACCCAAGCCTATGAAAATGCCAAGTTGTTTAAAGAAGAGGTTAAAAGGTGGCATGATAAAAGAATACAAAAGCGTGAGTTTAATGTAGGTGATTATGTATTGCTATACAACTCTCGTTTAAGATTTTTTGCAGGAAAACTTCTCTCTAAATGGGAAGGTCCCTACGTTATCGAGGAGGTCTACCGTTCCGGTGCCATAAAAATCAACAACTTCGAAGGCACAAATCCGAAGGTAGTAAATGGTCAAAGAATCAAACATTATATCTCAGGTAATCCCATAAATGTTGAAAACAATGTTATTGAAACCATAACCCCGGAGGAGTACATAAAGGACACTTTCCGGAACGTTTCAGACTCCGAAAAGGAATAGGTATGTGGTACGGTAAGTGAACCGACTCCAAAATAGTTTTTAAGGCAATATTTCTTCGTTTTGGAATATTTAGAAAAATAGAAAAATAAGCAGCAGTCCAGAAAGGACACGAGGGCCCCACGAGGGTGGAGGGCGCGCCCTACCCCCTGGGCGCGCCCCCCTACCTCGTGGGCACCTCGTGTGCTCTCCGGACTCCGTTTTCTTACAGAACACGTAATTTGGTCGGTAAAAATTCATTATATAACCTCCCGGGGGTTTTGACTCCCGTATCACGCAAAAATCTCATGTTTGTGTTTCGAGCTATTGTTGCTGCAGATTAGAGTAGGATGTCTTCGCAAGAGTCAGTCTGGGAGAGCCGGGTGTCTCATCCGGCACTGGGATCAACGACAAACAATCATGTTGACCCCTTTGGACCAGCAACGGAGGAAGAGATGGAGGCTGACTTGATGAGGATAGATGCCATGGAGGATCAAGAAGTCACTTCCCGCCTCCAAGCTGGATTCACAATCGGAGAACTGTAGAGCTCAGCTATTCCAAACTCGGTTATCCCTTCCAATGTTAGATTTCTTTCTTATGAGAATATGAAAAGGAGTGTCATTGGTTCTCCCGCACCTATGCAGCACCCTTGGGTGCAGGGAGCTTTGGCTGTTACAGGAAAACTCCGAAAGGAAATAATGGATCTCAAGCATCAAGTCAACAAGCTTGAGGAGGAGAATCGTATTTTGAAGGGCATCATCGCCAAGGACATCACATCACCATCCCCGAAAAGAGAGACATAATCACATGGGTATGGGCACTCCACTTGGCAACCGCCATGCTTGGGGGAGTGCCCCGGTATCGTATCACCATCATTTTTATCTTTACCATTTTTCTTAGTTCGATCCTCTTGGTAATATTTTGATCTAGTAGAATAAAAGTTCTTAGTATGATCTAGTTGTGAGTTTTGCTTTATTATCCTTCTATGTAATTGAGTCCGTGAGCTATATAATAAAGGTTAGTGTTGAGTCAAGGGCTTGATTATTTTGCCATGATCCTAAGTGAATAAAGGAAAAGAGAAAGAAATAAAAAGAAACAAAGAGATCATGTGACTCTTATGGAGAGTAATGAGCTCACATAGAAAGAGTATGATGAATAAAAGTTATTGAGGGTTGACAAACATAGTTTTGGTCATCATTGCAATTAATAGGAAGTAATAAAGGAAGAGAGGTCTTCACATATAAATATACTATCTTGGACATCTTTTATGATTGTGAGCACTCATTAAAATATGACATGCTAAAGAGTTGACATTGGACAAGGAAGACAACATAATGGGTTATGTTTTCTTACATCTGAGATAAATTATATTGTCTTGGATCCTCCAACATGTTGAGCTTGCCTTTCTCCCTCATGCTAGCCAAATTCATTGCACCAAGTAGAGATACTACTTGTGCTTCCAAATACCCTTAAACCAGTTTTGCCATGAGAGTCCACCATACCTACCTAGGGATTGAGTAATATCCATCAAGTAAGTTGTCATCGATGCAAGCAATAAAAATTGCTCTCTAAATATGTATGATTGATTGGTGTGGAAGAAATAAGCTTTATTCGATCGTGTGATTTGGAAGTAATAAAAGCGACAGACTGCATAATAAAGGCCCATATCACAAGTGGCAATATAAAGTGATGTTCTTTCACATTAGGATTTCGTGCATCCAACCATAAAAGCGCATGACAACCTCTGCTTCCCTCTGCGAAGGGCCTATCTTTTACTTTTATCTCCTTTACTGCAAAAGAGTCATGGTGATCTTCACCCTTCCCTTTTTACATTTTATCCTTTGGCAAGCACAATATGTTGGAAAGATCCTGGTATATATGGCTAATTGGATGTGGGTTTTCATGAACTATTACTGTTGACATTACCCTTGAGGTAAAACGTTGGGAGGCAAAACTATAAGCCCCCATCTTTCTCTGTGTCCGATTAAAACTCCATACCCATAAGTATTGCGTGAGTGTCAGCAATTGTGAAAGACTATATGATAGTTGAGTATGTGGACTTGCCGAAAAGCTCTTATACATTGACTCTTTCCTATGTTATGATAAATTGCAATTGCCTCAATGACTGAGATTATAGTTTATCAGTTTTCAATGAAGTTTACGATTCATACTTGATATTGTGATTGAATTATTACTCTAGCATAAGATGTCATATGACAAGAATTATATAAGTTGTTGTTCTAAGAATGATCATGATGCCCTCATGTCCGTATTTTATTTTTATCGACACCTTTATCTCTAAACATGTGGACATATTTTTCGATTTCGGCTTTTCGCTTGAGGACTAGCGAAGTCTAAGCTTGGGGGAGTTGATACGTCCATTTTGCATCATGCTTTTATATCAATATTTATTGCATTATGGGCTGTTATTACACATTATGTCACAATACTTATGCCTATTCTCTCTTATTTTACAAGGTTTACATAAAGAGGGAGAATGCCGGCAGCTGGGATTCTGGCTGGAAAAGGAGCAAATATTAGAGACCTATTCTGCACAGCTCCAAAAGTCCTGAAACTTCATGGATGATGTTTTCCAAATATATAAAAAACATTGAGCACAAGAACTTCACCAGGGTGGGCACACCCTGCCCACGAGGGTGGGGGCGCCCTACCCCCCCTGGGCATGCCCCCCTACCTCGTGGGCCCCTTGATGGCTCTCCGGTGACCATCTTCTGCTATATGGACTCTTTCGATGGGAAAAAATCATAAGCCATCTTCTCGGACGAAACTCCGCCGCCACGAGGCGGAACCTTGGCGGAGCCAATCTAGGGTTCTGGCGGGGCTGTTCTGCCGGGAAACTTCCCTCCCGGAGGGGGAAATCATCGCCATCGTCATCACCAACGCTCCTCTCATCGGGAGAGGGCAATCTCCATCAACATCTTCATCAGCACCATCTCATCTCAAAACCCTAGTTCATCTCTTGTATCCAATTCTTGTCTCCAAGTTCGGGATTGGTGCTAGTAGTGTTCATTACTCCTTGTAGTTGATGCTAGTTGGTTTAATTGGTGGAAGATCATATGTTCAGATCCTATATGCATATTAACACCCCTCTGATTATGAACATGTTTATGCTTTGTGAGTAGTTACTTTTGTTCCTGAGGACATGGGAGAAGTCTTGCTATTAGTAGTCATGTGAATTTGGTATTCGTTCGATATTTTGATGAGAT
Organism: Triticum urartu; assembly: GCF_003073215.2. Taxonomy (NCBI): domain Eukaryota; kingdom Viridiplantae; phylum Streptophyta; class Magnoliopsida; order Poales; family Poaceae; genus Triticum; species Triticum urartu. The sequence goes on along the minus strand of NC_053027.1, from coordinate 512,164,432 downwards.
GTATGTTGTCTCTCCTCTAGTGGTGTTATGTGAACGTCGACTACATAACACTTCACCATTGTTTGGGCCTAGAGGAAGGAATTGGGAAGTAATAAGTAGATGATGGGTTGCTAGAGTGACAGAAGCTTAAACCCTAGTTTATGTGTTGCTTCATAAGGGGCAGATTTGGATCCATATGGTTCATGCTATGGTTAGGTTTACCTTAATACTTTTGTTGTATTTGCGGATGCTTGCAATAGAGGTTAATCATAAGTGGGATGTTTGTCCAAGTAAGGGAAGTACCCAAGCACCGGTCCACCCGCATACCAAATTATCAAAGTACCGAACGCGAATCATATGAGCATGATGAAAACTAGCTTGACGATATTCCCATGTGTCCTCGGGAGCGCTTTACATCACATAAGATTTTGTCCAGGCTTGTCCTTTGCTACAAAAAGGATTGTGCCACCTTGCTGCACCTTATTAACTTTTGTTACTTGTTGCTCGTTACAAATTATCCTATCACAAAACTATCTGTTACCACTTATTTTAGAACTTGCAGAGAATACCTTGCTGGAAACCGCTTATCATTTCCTTCTGCTCCTTGTTGGGTTCGACACTCTTACTTATCAAAAGGACTACGATAGATCCCCTATACTTGTGGGTCATCAGGGGTCGAGGTAAAACTAAGGAAAAGTTTCCAAGTGATGCTCGTCTCAAAATCCTACACCTACTAATCCCTTCGAGTGAAGCCATTGGAAATCTCATGCAGTTCAGTCATTTTCTTCAGTGACAGAGATGAAGTTCTTCTGGTCTCTGGGGAATTTGTTCTGACTGAGGAGTTAGGAATTCACCAGTGCAGATTGTTGGAAATATGCCCTAGAGGTAATAATAAAATGGTTATTATTGTATTCCGTTGTTCATGATAATTGTCCATTGTTCATGCTATAATTCTATTAACCGGAAACCGTAATACATGTGTGAATACATAGACCACAACATGTCCCTAGTAAGCCTCTAGTTGACTAGCTCGTTGATCAATAGATGGTCATGGTTTCCTGACCATGGACATTGGATGTCATTGATAACGGGATCACATCATTAGGAGAATGATGTGATGGACAAGACCCAATCCTAAGCATAGCGCAAGATCGTGTAGTTCGTCTGCTAAAGCTTTTCTAATGTCAAGTATCTTTTCCTTAGACCATGAGATTTTGCAAATCCCGGATACTGTAGGAATACTTTGGGTGTGCCAAACGTCACAACGTAACTGGGTGACTATAAAGGTGCACTACGGGTATCTCCGAAAGTGTCTGTTGGGTTGGCACGAATCGAGACTGGGAATTGTCACTCCGTATGACGGAGAGGTATCACTGGGCCCACTCGGTAAGACATCATCGTAATGAGCTCAATGTGACTAAGGGTTAGTCACGGGATGATGTGTTACGGAACGAGTAAAGTGACTTGCCGGTAACGAGATTGAACGAGGTATTGGGATACCGACGATCGAATCTCGGGCAAGTAACGTATCGATTGACAAAGGGAATTGTATACGGGATTGCTTGAATCCTCGACATCGTGGTTCATCCTATTAGATCATCGTGGAACATGTGGGAGCCAACATGGGTATCCAGATCCCGCTGTTGGTTATTGGCCGAAGAGTTGTCTCAGTCATGTCTGCATGGTTCCCGAACCCGTAGGGTCTACACACTTAAGGTTCAATGATGCTAGGGTTATTAGGAAGACTTGTATGTGATTACCGAATGTTGTTCGGAGTCCCGGATAAGATCCCGGACGTCACGAGGAGTTCCGGAATGGTCCGGAGGTGAAGATTTATATGTGGGAAGTTGTCATACGGTCATCGAAAAGGTTCGGGGGCATATTGGTATTGTACCGGGGCCACCGGAGGGGTTCCAGGGGTCCACCGGGAGGGGCCACCTCTCCCAGAGGGCCTTATGGGCTGTAAGGGGAAGGGAACCAGCCCCAAGTGGGCTGGGGCGCCAACCCCCCAAGGGCCCATGCGCCTAGGGTTGGGGGGAACCCTAAAGGGGGCCCCCCCCCCCCTTGGCTTGGGGGGCAAGCCCCCTCCCCCTTGCCCCCCCTCCAGATCTCATCTAGAGGGGGTCGGCCCCCTTCCCCTATAAATAGAGGGGAAAAGGGAGGGCTGCACCACCACATCCAAGGCGCAGCCCCTCCCCTCCCCAACACCTCTCCTCCTCCGCGTGAGCTTGGCGAAGCCCTGCCGGAGAACTGCCACTCCATCACCACCACGCCGCCGTGCTGCTGTTGGAGCTCTCTTCCTCAACCTCTCCCTCCTCCTTGCTGGATCAAGGCGCGGGAGACGTCTCCGTTCCATACGTGTGTTGAACGCGGAGGTGCCGTCCGTTCGGCGCTAGGATCATCGATGATTTGGATCACGACGAGTATGACTCCATCAAGACTGTTCTCTTGAACGCTTCCCTTAGCGATCTTCAAGGGTATGAAGATGCACTCCCTCTCTCTCGTTGCTAGTATCTCCTAGATTGATCTTGGTGACACGTAGGAAAATTTTGAATTATTGCTACGTTCCACAACAGTGGCATCATGAGATAGGTCTATGCGTAGATTCCATGCACGAGTAGAACACAAAGCAGTTGTGGGCGACGATTTGTTCAATTTACTTAACGTTACTAGTCTTATCTTGATCCGGCGGCATTGTGGGTTGAAGAGGCCCGGACCGACCTTACACGTACGCTTACGTGAGACTGGTTCCACCGACTGACATGCACTTGATGCATAAGGTGGCTGGCGGGTGTCTGTCTCTCCCACTTTAGTCGGATCGGATTCGATGAAAAGGGTCCTTATGAAGGGTAAATAGCAATTGGCATATCACCGTTGTGGTTTTGCGTAACTAAGAAACGTTCTTGCTAGAAACCCATAGCAGCCACGTAAAACATGCAACAACAATTAGAGGACGTCTAACTTGTTTTTGCAGGGTTTGCTTTGTGATGTGATATGGCCAAAAGGATGTGATGAATGATATATGTGATGTATGAGATTGATCATGTTCTTGTAATAGGAATCACGACTTGCATGTCGATGAGTATGACAACCGGCAGGAGCCATAGGAGTTGTCTTAATTTATTTATGACCTGCGTGTCAATGAAAACGCCATGTAATTACTTTACTTTATTGCTAACCATTAGCCATAGTAGTAGAAGTAATAGTTGGTGAGGCAACTTCATGAAGACATGATGATGGAGATCATGGTGTCATGCTGGTGACGATGGTGTTCATGCCGCGCCTCGAAGATGGAGATCAAAGGCGCAAGATGATATTGGCCATATCATGTCACTTTATGATTTGCATGTGATGTTTGTCATGTTTTCACATCTTATTTGCTTAGAACGACGGTAGCATAAATAAGATGATCCCTCATTAAAATATAAAGAATTGTGTTCCCCCTAACTGTGCACCATTGCTAAGGTCCATTGTTCTGAAGCACCACGTGATGATCGGGTGTGATAGGTTCTAACGTTCGCATACAACGGGTGTAAGCCAGATTTACACACGCATTACACTTAGGTTAACTTGACGAGCCTAGCATTTACAGACATGGCCTCAGAACACGGAAGACCGAAAGGTCGAACATGAGTCGTTTAGTGGATACGATCAACATGAAGATGTTCACCGATGATGACTAGTCCATCTCACGTGATGATCGGACATGGCCTAGTTGGCTCGGATCATGTATCGCTTAGATGACTAGAGGGATGTCTATCTAAGTGGGAGTTCATTGAATAATTTGATTAGATGAACTTAAATATCATGAACATAGTCAAAAGGTCTTTGCAAATTATGTCGTAGTTCACGCTTTGGTTCTACTGTTTTAGATATGTTCCTAGAGAAAATTTAATTGAGAGTTGACAGTAGCAATTGTCGGATTTCGGGTTCCGGCAGACCCTTGAGGTTCGAACACTGGGGTGCGCACGGAGATTTCGCCTCCTACCTACCTGCACTCCTCCGCCTTGCTAGGATCTAAACTATGGAAAGAACAACACAAGAGACACAGGGTTTATACTGGTTCGGGCCACCGTTGTGGTGTAATACCCTACTCCAGTGTGTGGTGTGGTGGATTGCCTCTTGGGCTGATGATGATGAACAATACAAGGAAGAACAGCCTCGCGAGGGTCTGTTCTTGGCTGGGGCGATGAACTGCTAGGAGGAGTTCAGTCACCCTTCTCTCTCTCTCTCCCTCTGCCTCTCTCTCTGCCTCTCTCTCTCTCTCAGCCCCCTTTGCTCTGTGGGTGGCTGGTTCTATTTATAGAGGCCCTAGTCCTCTTCCCAAATATCGAGCGGGAAGGGAGCCAACAATGGCGGGCTAATTTGAAGGGGGACAACTAGTATCAGCTACCCTGACAAAAGTAGTCTTCGCCTACGCAAAGCTCTGGTGATGACGCCGTCTTGGGCTCCACGGTGACCTCCTTCTCGTAGTCCTCCTGGTCTTGGTCTCGTTGCACCGAAATGGCAACCTTTTCCTGATTCCTCGGTACTCCACTGCTGCACTTGCCCCCTTTGCACCAAAGAGGTAGGGAGGACACTGCGCGGGCTGGCACCCGCCTGGCGCCCCCGGTCGTCATGGCTTGCGTCACGGGCACCTCGTGAGGTACCCCGCCTTGATTTCTCCGCCTCCTCGTGAGCCAGCCTGACAAGGCCACGCCTGAGGAAGCTCCGCGTCGTCCGCCCCGCGAGGCTTGGCCCCTCGCGGGGGTCTTGGGTTGGTGTTGGTGAAGATGGGCCGCGCTGGGCCCCCTTTCGAGCCACGCTGCAGGCAGGCAAGTCTGGGGACCCCCATTCCCAGAACGCCGACAGTAGCCCCCGGGCCCAAGGCGCGCTCGGACTTGGCCGTGCAGGGAGGCGGAAGGGCAAGAGCGAAGCGCCGCGGGCCCTAACAGCCTGCGGCCTTGGGCGCCGCGTGGCGGTTGGTTGGACGTGGGCGCCTCCACTTCCCCATGGCGCCTCGGCAACTGCACGGATTGGACAAGTCCCTGCATGCAAAGTGGGTCATGATTACCTGCAATCGTGGAGATCGGCGGTTGGCCTTCGCTGGCCATAAGTACGGAACAGCGCGCGCCCTTCCAGTCCATCCCTCCTTGCTTCTCCTTCTTCCCGATCCTTGCTCTGTCTTGCTGCAATGGCTCCGATCCGCCGGTTCTTGATGGCAGAGAAGGGAAAGGCTCCCCGAGAGGAACCAGACCCACTCCCGCCGAAGAAACGGCTCGCCCCCCGTGGCCCGGACGAGGGGGCCCTTCAGGTGGTGTCGAGGCCTTGGTGCAAGCGGGTGCCGCCGGGGTTCCCGCTGCCATTGTACGCCCACGTCGAGGGCCCTAGAGGAGCTGATGCTGACCGCCACGGGCAGCGCCGCCGTCGGCGCCGGCGGGTCACGAAGGTGTGGGTCGTCCCCCCTGGGGTCCACACCGAGGGCTCCTCCCAAGATTTCGTGCTCCACGTCGCCATTCCTCTTCAGTCTTGGATCCGCCTTCCTCCCTTCTTCGCCTCCATCATCCCGCAGGGGGAGCCCCTGGTGCTCTGGCTGCAGCACACCGGCTGCAGCACCCTCGCGACCGAGGCAGAGGTCGCGGTCGTTGCCCCGGGCGAGGTCTTCATGACTCGGGGCTGGAGAGAGATCGCCCGGGTTTGCAGGGTAAGGGGCGTCTTCGCGGTCCACTTGGATTACGACGGTCCTTCGGTGATGCTCTTCAAGGTCTTCGATGCGAGCGGGCGCCGGCTGGAGTGCTGCCCCGGGGAAGGTGGCCAGGACCCTGCCGCGACGAGGACTGGGCCCGCCAACCGCTCCCTTGGCGGATCCTCAGGCGGTGGAGGCATCGGAGGTTCCAGCGACTCCGGCGAGCTCTTCGCGACTCCAGAGACGAGCGACGACAGCTACGAGCCCCCGAGCCGGCGCCGCTCCTGGAGCAGGGCGGGCTCGTCAGGCCGCCGCCGACTCTGATCTAGATGGGGTTGGCGTCGGTGCTTGACGGCCCACTGTTGATGATGGCGTCTTTTGTAGGGTCGTGCGTAGTTTGTGTCCCTTTAGGATCTGTTTCCTGCGAGGAATCAAAAACGCGTCCCGTGGGGGCTTGTAAGGTGCCTGTGATCCTGTTTGTTAATATAACCCTTGTCGTAGAATTGCGCGAGTTTCTCATTCCGCCTCAGCTCAGTCCTCCCTTTCGAACCTCACGAGGGCTTGGTGCTCTGCGCCGACAGGTCCCAGTCCCAAGGCGGCTTCAGCCGTCGCTGGTATGCCAGGTCACAATGCCGTGGTCAAGGCCAGGAGGTGAGCAACCCGGAGTCCGGTAAGAGCCCCTGAGTCGCGATGCTCAGGAGGTCCCCTTTGGCGCCCAAGCAGCCGTCGTTTGGTGAGAAAGGAGAGCGGCATCGCTAACACGGGATAGCATTAGGTGTGGGGATGGTGCCACGGCAGCTGGCGCTTCCGGGTGATGACTTATCTCGAGGATCAGGGGCCGCTCTCTAGTGTGTCGCCGAGTCCGTGCATCGGCAGGCGCGAGGTTGCTCGGCGAGGTCCTCGTGTGTCTCTCCCCTCTCGCCTTTGCTCCCCTTTTTGCTCTACGTCCTCGGGTCCCGGCCCTCGAGCGAGTCTCAGCCGTCGCTGGTATGCCAGGTCATGATGCCATGGTCAAGGCCGGAGGGTGGCGGCTGGAGAGCCACTAGGAGCCCTGAGTCGCAATGCTTAGGCACCCCCCTTTAACGTGCAAGCGGTTCGCGCGGACGAGAGCGCAGGTGACACCGCGAGGGCCTCGCCTGACGCAGCCCCTTTCAAGAGGTCCTACAGGTCCATCATAGAAAAAACAAGGGGTTGCCATGACAATTGACAGTCAGCCGTTGGTTGCTTCCGAGGGGTAGTGAGGCACTGAAGGCTTGACGAGGTGACGCTATGCGGGGCTGCCGCGGCCAGAGCTCAGCCATCCAGGTTTGTCGGCGTTGCAGGGACGGACCCATGCGCAAGCGTCGTGCCGTTTGGGAGCAGCTCCGTTAGTTGGCGTCAGCTGAGTAGGCAACTAGGTAAAACACATTAGCCGCGAAGGAGTGGATTTGTTCAAATAGATGCTGGGAATGCGGACATCACTGGGTCAGGCCCGAGCGACTTGGGGGGTCATGCAGCCTGAGGGGCGCCCCCAACAAGGTAAGCTAACAACATGGAATAAAAAAGGGATACACGCCGCAGGGATGGACCCACGCGGCCTGGGAATAATGCAGCCCCGGGGGGCGCTCCCAGCTAGAAATAAAACTCGAAAGATGTCACCTGATGATGTTGAGGACAAAGGGGTGTTGATGTAGCATGCTTGGTGGGCTGCGGAAGCCGATCCTCACGAGCCCCCAGCCCAGGGGCCTCGGGAGGCTCCAGAGGCGCTGGCGACTCCTCATGGGCCATCTCCATCCCTGCCAGGGCTGCGGAACGCCTAGCCTCTCGTGCCTCCGTGATGCCCCTCATGAGGCGCTCGTACGTGTCAGCCGCGTTCGGCAAGCCGTAAGGCATGCGAACGTAGCTGTGGGGTGGGCCTCCGCAGCGCCCCACTCGCGAGGGCCAGAGGCGCTCCAGAGAGGCGACTCGGTTGAGCCCTGGTATGTCGATGCAGACGCGCAGCCCACCATCCTTGCCTGGATGGGGAGCCACTGCTGGTAGGCGGCGGCCGCCTTTCATGACTCTTGACTCCTGCTGTTCCTGAATGGCCTTGTCGACGAACTCCTGAGGGTCTGGGTCTCCTTGCCTTGCTCCTTCTTGAGGGAAACGTGCTTCGGAACACACCTCCATGTGGTGCCCAAGCGCCTCCCTCGTGACCCTAGCTAGGTCGGTGGCCCTCCAGGGGAGAGCCCCCGAGCCCTGCCTGAGGAGGGCGCCGGGCGCGCTTTCCTATGCGATGGAAGGAGGTTCCCCCTGGGCAGGCGCGGGCCTAGAGGGGCCTGCCTCCTGAGTGGTCGGGTCAGACGATGTCTTCTTCTTCTTAGGGGCGGTCTCGGGAGGCCTCCTGCTTCCATGATCCAGGTCTTCCAGTGATGCGGCCTAAAAGGCTCGTTCGAGGGAACACACCGCGTCCTTCTCTTCACAGGGCACCGTGATGACTCCGCCGCTTCCTGGCATCTTGAGGACGTTGTAGCCGTGGTGAGTTACGGCCATGAACTTGACCAGCGCTGGGTACCCAAGGATGGCGTTGTACGGAAGGCGAATGTGAGCGACGTCGAAGTCGATGAGCTCGGTACGGTAGTTGTCGTGTGCCCCGAAGGTGACAGGGAGGCGGACCTGCCCAATCGAGACTGTGGAGCCGTCGGTGATACCGGAGAAAGTCTTGGTTGGCTGAAGCTGGCTGTAGGGCACTTGGAGGTTGTTGAATGTTTCCACGGACAGGACGTTGAGCCCTGCCCCGCCATCGACGAGGGTCTTGGTGACCACCACGTTGCTGATGATTGGGGAACAAAGCATCAGGAGGACTCCGGCTGTAGCCGCACACTTGAGCTGATCTGCTGAGCTGAACGTGATGGCGCACGCCGACCACCTGAGAGGGCGCGTGGCTTCGAGCCTGGGGAGGACTGCGTTCACTTCTCGGGCGAACTGCTTGAAGATGCGCTGAGAGGCTGGGGCTTGCGCCCCGCCCAGGATGCAGGCGATCGCGCGCGGCTCCTGGAAGCCCCCAGCCCCCTCGTCCTGGTGGCGGTCCTCGTTTCTCCTTGGCTACGGCGGCAGCGGTGGGAGGCCTACGTTGCCTTGCGGGCGATCCTCGCGAGGCTGATCCCTCCAGTCTCCCTCGCGAGGCTGATCCCTCCAGCCTCCCTCGCGAGGCGGGTCTTGCCAGTGATCCTCGTGAGGTTGATCGCGCCACCCTTGGCGCAGGCCACGGTCTTCCTAGCGTCCTGCGTTCCTTCCTCCTCCTTGGCCGTAGCCCCGGTCACTGCGGTCAGGGCGACGGCCGATCCTTCCTTCTCGCACGGCTCGGAGCTCTTGACATTCGTTGGTGTTGTGGGTGTGGAGGTCGTGGTACACACAGTACTGGCTGCCCTTGGAAGGTTCGGGCTGATCTCTGCCCCGCTTGGTGTCTGGTTCTGCCGCGAGCACGGCAGCCCCCTTGCGCTTCACATCCTTGGCCTTGGGCTTCTTCTCTTCTGGGTCTGCGGCAGGCAGCTCGAGGAGGGAGAGACGCCCTTCCTCGGCCCTGGCGCACTTGGTTGCCAGGTTGAACAGTTCCAAGGAAGTGCACAGGTCTTCATGCATCGCCAGCTCCTCCTTCATCTTGACGTCGCGCACGCCGTCGGAGAAGGCCGAGATGATGGCCTCCTCAGTCACCTTGGGAATCTTGAGGCGCGCGTTGTTGAAGCGCTGGATGTACTTCTACAGGGTCTCCCCGGGCTGTTGCTTGATGCGGCGCATGTCGCTCACGGCGGGTGGCCGGTCGCGAGTGCCTTGGAAGTTGGCGATGAAGCGGGTGCGCATCTCGTCCCAGGAGGAGATTGTGCTTGGAGCCAGGTTCAGGAGCCAGGTGCGGGCCCCGTCCTTGAGTGCCATGGGGAACCAGTTCGCCATGACCTTCTCGTCTCCGTTGGCAGCTTCGATGCCCAGATCGTAGAGCTGGAGGAACTCCGCGGGGTTAGCCTTGCCGTCGTAGCGAGGAGGCAAGTCTGGCTTGAACTTGCCGGGCCACGCGACGCTGCGTAGCTCGGCAGTGAAGGCGCGGCAGCCTGCCGTGGCCACGGGAGGCCTTGGATGGCGGGGAGCTTGGTCTTTCATGTCCCCACACGCTGTAGCTGGGAGCAGCGCGGGGTCTTGACGCGCGGGAGCAGGAGCATGGTCGCGACATGCTGGAGCAGTGAGCGCCCGGGCAGCTTCTTGCGGGTGAGGGACTTCTTGACAGCTCTGCTCTTGCTGCGCTGGCGCCTGACGGAGCGGGTTCCGCCCAGGGGCCACGCGCCTTGGAGCCATGGCGCCTTCCTGAGGAGGAGGCGGCCGGGGCGCCGCCGGAGCTTCATTGCCCGCGTGGGGCGGGGTGCGCTGCAGCGGAACGGACGGCGCAGGAGAGCCCCCTGCGGCGCGGATGAGCTCGGCGACGCGGTCGAGCCATTCTTCGTAGACGTCGTCGACGGGACGGTAGTGCAGGAGCTCATTCGCTGCGATGAGTGCAGCCCGAGCCTCCATGGGCGCGCGGAGCGCGCGGGACGAAGAACCAGCTGGGGTGAGCGAGGGAGTTGCGGTGCGGCCGTCTTGCCGCACGGACGGATGCTGGGACGATGCTTGCTGCTCGTCCCCCGCCGGGCCGGTGGCGACGTTGACGGCAGGCGACGGGGAACGGCGAGGACGCCCGCCGACAGGGGCCGTCTGGGCGACGCGGGAAGCGAGCGCGGCCCGGCACTCGGCGCGGGCCCGACGAGCGTCAGACATGGGCGTGATGGTCGGAGGAGAACGGGGTGGTGGAAGACGAATCCCGGCGCACCCCTACCTGGCGCGCCAAATGTCGCATTTCGGGTTCCGGCAGACCCTTGAGGTTCGAACACTGGGGTGCGCGCGGAGATTTCGCCTCCTACCTACCTGCACTCCTCCGCCTTGCTAGGATCTAAACTATGGAAAGAACAACACAAGAGACACAGGGTTTATACTGGTTCGGGCCACCATTGTGGTGTAATACCCTACTCCAGTGTGTGGTGTGGTGGATTGCCTCTTGGGCTGATGATGATGAACAATACAAGGAAGAACAGCCTCGCGAGGGTCTGTTCTTGGCTGGGGCGATGAACTGCTGGGAGGAGTTCAGTCACCCTTCTCTCTCTCTCTCCCTCTGCCTCTGCCTCTCTCTCTGCCTCTCTCTCTCAGCCCCCTTTGCTCTGTGGGTGGCTGGTTCTATTTATAGAGGCCCTAGTCCTCTTCCCAAATATCGAGCGGGAAGGGAGCCAACAATGGCGGGCTAATTTGAAGGGGGGCAGCTAGTATCAGCTACCCTGACAAAAGTAGTCTTCGCCTGCGCAAAGCTCTGGTGATGACGCCGTCTTGGGCTCCACGGTGACCTCCGTCTCGTAGTCCTCCTGGTCTTGGTCTCGTTGCACCGAAATGGCAACCTTTGCCTGATGCCTCGGTACTCCGTGGCTGCGCTTGCCCCCTTTGCACCAAAGAGGTAGAGAGGACACTGCGCGGGCTGGCACCCGCCTGGCGCCCCCGGTCGTCATGGCTTGCGTCACGGGCACCTCGTGAGGTACCCCGCCTTGATTTCTCCGCCTCCTCGTGAGCCAGCCTGACGAGGCCGCGCCTGAGGAAGCTCTGCGTCGTCCGCCCCGCGAGGCTTGGCCCCTCGCGAGGGTCTTGGGTTGGTGTTGGTGAAGATGGGCCGCGCTGGGCCCCCTTTCGAGCCACACCGCAGGCAGGCAAGTCTGGGGACCCCCGTTCCCAGAACGCCGACAGCAATTATGCGGGCTGGGTCCATAAACTGAGGATTGTCCTCATTGCTGCACAGAAGGATTATGTCCTTAATGCACCGCTCTGTGTGCTGAACCTCGAGCGTCGTCTGTAGATGTTGGGAAACATCTGACATACACGTTTTGATGACTACGTGATAGTTCAGTGCATAATGCTAACAGTTTAGAATTGTGGCACCAAAGATGTTTTTTTGAAACGTCGCAGAACATATGAGATGTTCCAAAGACTGAAATTGGGATTTCAGACTAGTGCCCACGTCAAGAGGTGTGAGACCTCTGACAAGTTTCTTAAGCCTGCAAACTAAGGGAGAAAAGCTCAATCATTGAGCATGTGCTCAGATTGTCTGAGTACAATAATCGCTTGAATCGAGTGGGAGTTAATCTTTCAGATGAGATAGTGATGGTTCTCCATAGTCACTGCCACCGAGCTATTAGAGCTTCGTGATGAACTATAACATATCAGGGATAGACATGATGATCCTTGAGCAACTCGTGATGTTTGACACCGCGAAAGTAGAAATCGAGTAGGAGGATCAATTGTTGATGGTTAAACCACTAGTTTCAAGAAGGGCAAGGGAAAGAAGGGATACTTCATGAAACGGCAAATCAGTTGCTGCTCTAGTGAAGAAACCCAAGGTTGAACCCAAACCCGAGACTAAGTGCTTCTGTAATGAGGGGAACGGTCACTGAAGCAGAACTACCCTAGATACTTGGTAGATGAGAAGGCTGGCGAGGTCGACAGAAGTATTTTGAATATACGTTATATTATTGTGTACTTTACTAGTACTCCTAGTAGCACCAGGGTAATAAATTCCGATTCGGTTGCTAAGTGTTAGTAACTCGAAACAAAAGGCTGCGGAGACTAGCTAAAGGTGAGATGACGATATGTTGGAAGTGTTTCAAGGTTGATGTGATCAAACATCGCACGCTCCCTCTACCATCGGGATTGGTGTTAAACTGAAATAATTGTTATTTGGTGTTTGCGTTGAGCATAGACATGATTGGATTATGTTTATCGCCATACGGTTATTCATTTAAGGAGAATAATGGTTACTCTGTTTATTTGAATAATACCTTCAATGGTCTTACACCTAAAATGAATGGTTAATTGAATCTCGATCGTAGTGATACACATGTTCATGCCAAAAGATATAAGATAGTAATGATAGTACCACATACTTGTGGCACTGCCATTTGAGTCATGTTGGTATAAAACGCATGAAGAAGCTCCATGTTGATGGATCTTTGGACTCACTCGTTTTTGAAAAGATTGAGACATGCGAACCATGTCTATTGGTAGACATGCATGAAGAAACTCCATACAGATGGATCGTTTGGACTCACTTGATTTTGAATCACTTGAGACATGCAAATCATACCACATGGGCAAGATGACTGAAAGACCTCATTTTCAGTAAGATGGAACAAGAAAGCAACTTGTTGGAAGTAATACATTTTGATGTGTACAGTCCAATGAGTGTTGAGGCGCGCAGTGGATATCGTTATGTTCTTACTTCACAGATGATTTGAGTAGATGCTGAGTATATTTACTTGATGAAACACAAGTCAGAATTTTTGAAAGGCTCTAGTAATTTCAGAGTGAATTTGAAGATCGTCGTGACAAGATGATAAAATGTCTATGATATGATCATAGAGATGAATATCTGAGTTACAAGTTTGGTACACAATTAAGACATTGTGGAAATTGTTTCACAACTAATACCGCCTGGACCACCATAGTGTGATGGTGTGTCCGAACATCATAACTGCACCCTATTGTATATGGTGCATACCATGATGTCTCTTATCGAATTACCACTATCGTTTATGGGTTAGGCATTAGAGACAACCACATTCACTTTAAATAGGGCACCACACAATTCCGTTGAGATGACACCATATGAACTATGGTTTAGATAAACCTAAGCTGTCATTTCTTAAAAGTTTGGGGCTGCGATGCTTATGTGAAAAAGTTTCAGGCTGATAAGCTCGAACCCAAAGCGGATAAATGCATCTTCATAGAATACCCAAAAATAGTTGGGTATACCTCCTATTTCAGATCCGGAAGCAAAAGTGATTGTTTCTAGAAACGGGTCCTTTCTCGAGGAAAAGTTTCTCTCGAAAGAATTGAGTGGGAGGATGGTGGAGACTTGATGAGGTTATTGAACCGTCACTTCAACTAGTGTGTAGCAGGGCACAGGAAGTTGTTCCTGTGGCACCTACACCAATTGAAGTGGAAGCTTATGATAGTGATCATGAAACTTCAGATCAAGTCACTACCAAACCTCATAGGTCGACAAGGATGTGTACTACTTCAGAGTGGTACGTAATCCTGTCTTGGAAGTCATGTTTCTAGACAACAATGAACCTACGAGCTATGGAGAAGCGATGGTGGGCCCGGATTCCGACGAATGGCTCGAGGCCATAAAATCCGAGAGAGGATCCATGTATAAAACAAAGTATAGACTTTGAAAGAACTACTTGATGGTCGTAAGGCTGTTAGGTGCAGATGGATTTTAAAAGGAAGACGGACAATGATGGTAAGTGTCACCATTAAGAAAGCTCGACCTGTCATTAAGATGTTTCCTGACAAGTTCAAGGAGTTGACTACGATGAGACTTTTTCACTCGTAGCGATGCTAAGAGTCTGTTGGAATTATGTTAGTAGTTACTGCATTATTTATGAAATCTTGCAGATAGGATGTCAAAACATTGTTTCCTTGACGATTTTCTTGAGGAAAGGTTGTATGTGATACAACCAGAAGGTTTTGTCAATCCTGAAAGATGCTAACAAGTATGCAAAGCTCCAGCAATCCTTCTAAGGACTGGAGTAAGCATCTCAGAATTGGAATGTACGCTTTGATGAGATGATCAAAGATTTTGGGTTTATACAAAGTTTATGAGAAACTTGTATTTCCAAAGAAGTGAGAGGGAGCACTATAGAATTTTTGATGAGTATATGTTGTTAACATATTGTTGATCAAAAATGATGTAGAATTTCTGAAAAGCATGCAGGGTTATTTGAAAAGTGTTTTTCAATGGAAAACCTGGATTAAGCTACTTGAACATTGAGCATCAAGATCTATAAGAATAGATCAAAAACACTTAATAGTACTTTCAAATGAATACATACCGTGACAAGATTTTGAAGGAGTTCAAAATAGATCAGCAAAGAAGGAGTTCTTGGCTGTGTCACAAGGTGTGAGTATTGAGTAAGACTCAAGACCTGACCACGGCAGAAGAGAGAGAAAGGACGAAGGTCGTCCCCTATGCTTTAGACGTAGGCTCTACAGTATGCTATGCTGTGTACTGCACCTGAAGTGTGCCTTTCCATGAGTCAGTCAAGGGGTACAAGAGTGATCCAGGAATGGATCACATGACAGCGGTCGAACTTATCCTTAGTAACTAGTGGACTAAGGAATTTTCTTGATTATGGAGGTGGTAAAAGAGTTCGTCGTAAAGGGTTACGTCGATACAAACTTTGACACTAATCCGGATGACTTTGGGTAGTAAACCGGATTCGTATAGTAGAGCAGTTATTTGGAATAGCTCAAAGTAGCGCGTGGTAGCTGCACCTACAAGATGACATAGAGATTTGCAAGCACACATGGATCTGAAAGGTTCAGACCCATTGACTAATAAACCTCTCTCACAAGCAAGATATGAACAAACCCTATGGGTGTTGGATTCATTACAATCACATAGTGATGTGAACTAGATTATTGACTCTAGTGCAAGTGGGAGACTGTTGGAAATATGCCCTAGAGGCAATAATAAAATGGTTATTATTGTATTTCCTTGTTCATGATAATTGTCTATTGTTCATGATATAATTGTATTAACCGGAAACCGTAATACATGTGTGAATACATAGACCACAACATGTCCCTAGTAAGCCTCTAGTTGACTAGCTCGTTGATCAATAGATGGTCATGGTTTCCTGACCATGGACATTGGATGTCATTGATAATGGGATCACATCATTAGGAGAATGATGTGATGGACAAGATCCAATCCTAAGCATAGCGCAAGATCGTGTAGTTCATATGCTAAAGCTTTTCTAATGTCAAGTATCTTTTCCTTAGACCATGAGATTGTGCAACTCCCAGATACTGTAGGAATACTTTGGGTGTGCCAAACGTCACAACGTAACTGGGTGACTATAAAGGTGCACTACGGGTATCTCCGAAAGTGTCTGTTGGGTTGGCACGAATCGAGACTGGGATTTGTCACTCCGTATGACGGAGAGGTATCACTGGGCCCACTCGGTAAGACATCATCGTAATGAGCTCAATGTGACTAAGGGTTAGTCACGGGATGATGTGTTATGGAACGAGTAAAGTGACTTGCCGGTAACGAGATTGAATGAGGTATTGGGATTACCGACGACCGAATCTCGGGCAAGTAACGTACCAATTGACAAAGGGAATTGTATACGGGATTGCTTGAATCCTCGACATCGTGGTTCATCCGATGAGATCATCGTGGAACATGTGGGAGCCAACATGGGTATCCAGATCCCGCTGTTGGTTATTGGCCGGAGAGTTGTCTCGGTCATGTCTGCATGGTTCCCGAACCCGTAGGGTCTACACACTTAAGGTTCGATGACGCTAGGGTTATTAGGAAGACTTGTATGTGATTACCGAATGTTGTTCGGAGTCCCGGATGAGATCCCGGACGTCGCGAGGAGTTCCGGAATGGTCCGGAGGTGAAGATTTATATGTGGGGAGTTGTCATATGGTCACCAGAAAGGTTCGGGGCATATTGGTATTGTACCGGGGCCACCGGAGGGGTTCCGGGGGTCCACCGGGAGGGGCCACCTCTCCCGGAGGGCCTTATGGGCTGTAAGGGGAAGGGAACCAGCCCCAAGTGGGCTGGGGCGCCAACCCCCCAAGGGCCCATGCGCCTAGGGTTGGGGGAACCCTAAAGGGGGCGCCCCCCCTTGGCTTGGGGGGCAAGCCCCCCCCCCCTTGGCCCCCCCCCCCCCCCCTCTAGATCTCATCTAGAGGGGGCCGGCCCCCTTCCCCCTTCCCCTATAAATAGAGGGGCAAGGGGAGGGCTGCACCACCACATCCAAGGCGCAGCCCCTCCCCTCCCCAACACCTCTCCTCCGTGTGAGCTTGGAGAAGCCCTGCCGGAGAACTGCCACTCCATCACCACCACGCCGTCGTGCTGCTGTTGGAGCTCTCTTCCTCAACCTCTCCCTCCTCCTTGCTGGATCAAGGCGCGGGAGACGTCTCCATTCCTTACGTGTGTTGAACGTGGAGGTGCCGTCCGTTCGGCGCTAGGATCATCGGTGATTTGGATCACGACGAGTACGACTCTATCAACCCCGTTCTCTTGAACGCTTCCGCTTAGCGATCTTCAAGGGTATGAAGATGCACTCCCTCTCTCTTGTTGCTAGTATCTCCTAGATTGATCTTGGTGACACGTAGGAAAATTTTGAATTATTGCTACGTTCCCCAACATAGATTGCCTACAAGTGACGAACATGATAGCCCTAAGGAATTTGATAGTCAAATTTCCGATCGTTGCTGTGCTATGCGCCAGCTGTCCCAAAAATATCTACCCACCTAACGGTCATATCATTGAATGGCATTTATGTCTTATCATGTCGGGCTGCTCCCTAGGCTATAAATAGTCGCCCCCTACAACCACTAGATGGTTGGCTGCTCCGCGAGAAACATATACTTGTCATTGAGAGCATCCCATCCTCCAAGGACTTTGAGCGAAAATCATCAAGTGAGGAAGAACCCAAAACCACAAACCAAACACCTACAAACCCAAGGTGATTGAGCATCACCGAAGAGATTGTTCATGTGTGGAACCGATGCTTGTTACCTTTGAGGACTGTGCATCCTCCATACGGTTAGGCGTCATGGTCTAAAGCATCCAAGAGGAATTGTGGATCGCCGAGTGACCGAGTCTGTGAAGGTTTGGAAGTCACCTGAAGACTTACCACGAGTCATTGGACGAGGTCTGTGTGACCTTAGTTCAAGGAGAATACGGTGAGGACTGTGTGTCCGGGACTGTGTGTTCTCAGATTTAAATACCTAGCTGCTCTAACCAGACGTACAACTGTCACAGCAGTTGGAACTGGTCTACCAAACCATTGTCTTCACCAAGATTACTCGTTCTATGTCCTCAACCCTTTTATTTCTTCATTACTGTGTTGTGTACCTGTTCATATCTGTTTGAAGACTTTGACTGAAGACATTCTCTATTTCCACAGTTCAATTTCTTCAGTCTATTTGTCTTCGTTCTATTTTATCCTGTGCTTACGCTTTCTGTACTCTGTGTTTTGTTTTCAATTCATCATGATGTCCATGCTTATGCTATGTCATGTCTGCATCTGAGTACTCATTCCGCTGTAAGTAGTTCTTCGCTTAAGAATTTCCTCACCCTGAAATTCCTTAGTGAAGAATTTATAAAAACCGCCTATTCACCCCCCTCTAGTCGACTTAACGCACTTTCAACATGAATATGATTGGATCATGTTTATTTCAATATGGTTATTCATTTAGGTCAAAGAAAAATTGTTGTTCTGTTTACATGAATAAAATCTTCTATGGTCATACACTTAATATAAATGGTTTATTGAATCTCGATCGCAATGATACACATATTCATAATATTGATGCCAAAAAATGCAAAGTTAATAATGATAGTGCAACATACTTGTGGCACTGCCGTTTAGGTCATATTGGTGTAAAGCGCATGAAGAAACTCTATGCGAATGGACTTTTGGAATCACTTGATTATGAATCATTTGATGCTTGCGAACCATGCCTCATGGGCAAGATGACTAAGACTCCGTTCTCCGAAACAATGGAGCGAGCCACTAACTTATTAGAAATAATACATACCGATGTATGCGGTCCGATGAGTGTTGAGGCTCGCGATGGGTATCGTTATTTTCTGACCTTCACAGATGATTTGAGCAGATATGAGTATATCTACTTAATGAAACACAAGTCTGAAACGTTTGAAAAGTTCAAAGAATTTCAGAGTGAAGTTAAGACTCATCGTAATAAGAAAATAAAGTCTCTACGATCTAATGGCGGAGGCGAATATTTGAGTTGCGAGTTTGGCCTTCATTTGAAACAATGTGGAATAATTTCGTAACTCACGCCACCTGGAACACTACAGCGTAATGGTGTGTCCGAACGTCGTAATCGTACTTTATTAGATATGTTGTGATCTACGATGTCTCTTACTGATTTACGTCTCCAAGATCCCGGCCAGTCCTGATCAGATGCCTCACACCGCCGTCACCGCAGCAACTTGCCATCGAAGCCCCCCTCACTGCTGAGGGAACACGCCTAAAGCCATCACCTTCAACCTCGACTAGGAACCGCAGCAACCACCGAGCGGTGCACAGCCAGATCCGCCACGGTGGCCTTCACCCGCGCCAGGGGACTGCCACCAGAATGGATCCGACCTGCACCTCCGACCACACTCCGGCACCCACACCGCCGAGGCATCGCCGCACGCCTCACACGGCAGCAGCCGAACGCCCGCCCGCCAAGACCCTTCCTGGCCAGGCCTTGCAGCGCCGCCGCCGCCATGGCTGCGCTCGCACCGCCACCACCGCCAGTGTCGGTGTACCACCAGCATCCTCCATCCTGCTACGCCCCACGTAAAGCTTCGGGGACAACCGCCGCACTCCCTGCCGTGAGCACCCCAAGGACGCCTGCCAGCACCAACGCACACCAGATCCGGGCCGAGATCCCCGGACCCGCGCCGCCAGCCTGCACCACTGACCCGCCCCTAGCCAACCACCGCCGGGGGCGAGTCGCCGCGGCACCACCGGTCCCTGTACCGCCAGCTCCCATAGGACCGACCGCTGCCCGCCGCCGCGCGCCGCATCCCCCGAGCAGCGCCCAGCTCCAACCTCCGAGCGTCGCGGTCCGTGGCCGCCAGATCCGGCCGGACCATGCCAGGCCGCGCCATCCCGGAGCACCGCCCCGCTCCAGCCAGCACCGTTGGACCACGCTGACACAGGCCAGACGCGCGCCGCCGCCGATTTGCCTGACCCCAAGAGGAAGGCGTCCCGCGCCGCCGGAGAGCCTCGAGGGAAGGGGGGACCCCGCCGCCGCCGACGCGCGCACGGGCTTTGCCCGACGGCGTCCGCTGGCAGCGGCGAGGGAGGGGAGGGGAGGTGGGGGGTGGCGGCGGCGGGGATTAGGGATCCGCCCGGGCCGCTCGCGGGAGCGGCACGGGGGAGATGGGCACAAGTGTCAATCCGTAAGGCATTATTTTGACACTAATGTAGATATTTTCTTTGAGCAACTTAGCTTATCTTCAACACTGTATTTGTCCGCGTCTAACCCGTTCTCATACATTTCAAATGAGATTTAAACAAACGGATGATTTTCATTTACATGAGACTACATTCATTTTATTTCTTTTTCTTTTTCTTGACATTTTTGACATATTCATTAAATAAAAGTGGCCCAGCTCAGCCTAGTCAGATTATTATTTTTTAGACATACAATAATTCGAAACTTGTTTTCCTTTCCCGTCACGACAGTGGTGGCTAGGGCAAAGACCTTGTCCCCTCTAAGCTTCATCAATGAGCCTAGGATTCACCTCTCCTTTATTTGTCATTCTGTGGCCGCGGTGGTCGGAAGGAGAGTACTGATGCTATTGTTTTGGCTAGTAGTCTAGATTAGGAGATTTTAGTCCTTGCAGGAAGAGCGCTCGGGCGAATGTCAACGATTCACTTTTAAGTTGGTCTCATGGGCTTTGATCCTTCTTGAGTTCGTCTTTCGGGACAGAGTCAATGGAGCTTCGTCGTAGATTATTGCTGCCTCCTTGGAGCAATAAGGCTAAGGTTTTTGTCATGTGTGCGCGATGACAAGATCTGATGTTATACGCTTTAGATTGATTTAAGGGTTCAACGGTGACAACTTCGGCTGCAATGGTTGTTAGCACACGTGCACTGTGATTTCCCGGTTGTCATCAATAATGGCAGGCCAACTCTCATGGACGGATCCTGCTACAGTATGTGAAGGATTTGGGCCTCATGCCTAATGTCCTAATCTAGATCTGCCACGGTCGACTCTGATAGGGGAAGGACAACAATAACACGTCAGCGGCCCGCGCTGGTGGCGGTAGTGTCAATGGCTGGTTCATGGACATCAAATAATCTTCTTCTCAGAAAAAAGAGACTATATTTTAGTATTAGATACATCCGTATCTAGACAAATGACAAGAATTTTGGGACGGGGGGAATATAATTTTATTATGTTTATTAGAATGTTTTGTACGTATTTTTTAGGCTTGGCCACACATCAGGCACCACAACGCAGTACTATTTTTTAGACTCGAGCTACCTACCTCCCCCCTCATCCCTCTTCCTCCTCGCTAGTCGCCACTACCACTACCCATCAATTCCAATCCGCACCGCGGCTGCAGACATGTCGGGCAGCGCCGGCGGCGGGCGGCGGGGCTGGAGCCCGTTCGACGCGATCCGGAGCTTCCCTTCGAATCCCGAGTCCCTCATGTCCCAGATCGACGCCGCCATCGCCTCCACGGAGTACGCCCGCGCCTGCGCCCTCCTCGACCCCGCCCCCGCCTCCACCTCCTCGCGGCCTCCGCGCGGCAAGGGAGAGAAGGAGGAGGAGGCGTCGCCCGCGGCGCGGGCGCCTCCTCCCTCTGCCGCCGCCTGCCACGACGCGCGGGTCGCGGACGAGGCGTACCGCGCGGCGTGCGCGGCGCTCGGGGCCGGGCGGCCGGACGCGGCCGTGCGGTCGCTGCGGGCGGCGCTGGCCAGCTGCCCGCCGGAGAACGCCGCGGCGGTCGCCAAGGTGAGGTCGATGCTGGCCATCGCGTCCGCGCAGCTGCACAGGCAGCAGCACCAGGCTCAGCAGCAGAGCGGCAGGAAATGAGACGATATGTGCAGGCTCAGCAGAGCACCAGGCTCAGCAGAGCAGCAGAACAGGCTCAGCAGCAGAGCGGCCTGTTCGTCTCAGCAGGATTGGTTTCTCCTCGAATTCGTTCCCTGTTGTATGTCACACATGTAACTTGTTTCCTAAAATTCGATCATTGTTGTCACTAACTGGGAGAAGTAATTATTAGCGCTATAGTAAACCATAGCTGCCTGGAGAGTTATACTAGTGAAGATAAGATAAATGATCAGACGCTTTTGTAAGTTTATTATTGCCTTGATGGCTGTCTTCGGAGGCAGGAATTTTACAATTCAGGGCCTCTTTGATTCACAGGATTTTGAAAATGTAGGAATAGGAAAAGTATAGGACTGCAGTGGCATGTTAACTTGAATCCTATAGGATTAGCAAAGAGTTTTGATGCCACATGAAAAACAAAGAAATTATAAAAAAAGGTTGGAGTTGATGTTAGATTTCCTATGAAATGTAGTACAAAAGGTTTCATAAGATAAATTTCTATGGAATCCAATCCTATGAATCAAAGGGCCAACATAGGAAAAATTCTTAAGAATTTCAATCCTTCAAAAATCCTAAAGAATTCCTTTGAATCAAAGGAGCCCTCAATTCTTGCAGAAATCAGGAGATGTTAAATCGGTCGGTTGTTAATAGCAATCCCACTTAATTAGCGCTCAGTTTTAGAAAAGGCCCACGAGAGGTGCATAGGACCCACCGTACTCATCCAACAACTGTGATGCTTCTAATCTTACGGTCGAGAAGGTCTGATAAGGATCAGTAGTGTTCCCTAGCGGTTCCCAGAGAGTAGTGTGATCCCTAGCATTTCTAGAGAAAGTAGTGTGATCCCTAGCATTTCCAGGGATTTATGTTCAGAAAGGACCTTGATCAACCCAGCTGCGAAAACATTTATATCTTTGGTATAACAAGTTACAGAATATTCAGCTAAATTTTGAGCAGGTTCTCATCAGCTCTTAATCTCCTATCAGCAACTTGGTGTACAACCGGCTTGTTTGAGCACTGATTGCAGAGGGGGAAAGGCAGCAATGGAACTCTGTTTAACTATTGTGCTTCGCTCAACACCCTCAACTAATTATTTCCCCTAAAAATGGGCGCGAAAAATAAACAACCGTAACCGGGCTACAGACAAGGTGATCAGTGCTCTCGCCACGCAAACTCATGTTACAGCGCCAGACCATTCTTCATCAGTGAAGCAAAACGCTGAAGAACCTCTGCTCGGCGCAGGCCCCCGACTGAACCCTGCCTGGGTGGGAATGGAGAGGCCTCACAGGCACTTTTTGATGTCTGAAAATAACGACTTCTCTTTGTTTGCTGCCTCGACGTCATCAGGCGATGCTACGGCCACCACAACCCCATTGTCATTGATCATTTCGACAGCATCGGCAAACTCCTTGAAATCCTTCACGCTGCCACACAAGAAACAACATGATAAGAGATTTTGCACAAAAACGTATACCTGGGACGATTCTGTAAAGTGTGCTCAAGGAATGTGCAATTTAGACCATAGAAATATCTACCTGGTTGCGAGTATCTCTTCGCGCCTTTGCTGGCGTTCCTCCTCAGTGATTCCCAACAAATACCGCATCAGACTGAAAACAGCAAAATCCAATTTATTACTCTATGTATTCCTTCATGGCCTATGATATTATATGCATGCATATTTTTGTCTTGTTTATGTATGTGTTTGCAACCATGATCCAAGTCAAGATTTAACTTGGTTGCAAACAATACTAAGAAAGGGTGGGTTATCTCCAACAAAGAACAATCAATACGCAAGGACATGCATAACAAATGTTCTAGGTTGGGTATCAACACCGATATTCTTATAAAAGAATCTTTGTGGGCACAATTTCAAGCAATATGGACCAGCAATAAGCCACTGGTTTTCATAAGCCCATATCCACATCATCGAATGGGGGTTGGTTATTGTGCACTATGCAAAATAGAGAGGATGATTATGTACCTGCTGTAACCTTTAGCATCTGGTAGCTGGTAGGAATCAACATCCCCTATGGTTCCAATAATAGCTTTTGTGAGAGCATCATCATCTACCTCTAGTTCTCTGAGGAACTTTGCAGTCCCATCATAGACATCTAGTGTTTTCAGCAAGTTCGGATCACGGTATGACAAATAGGAAAAGACCCCTGCAAAAGCCAAAAGGAGACAAAATATTTACGATAATGTAGAGCCAGCACAGAGTGTGTAAGGTACTTAACTATTGGCATGAATGTAAGTGGGGCAAGAACAGGTATAAGATCAAAGTACCTGAATGAGTGTCAAAATCACAAAACCCTCCATATGCGCCACCACTAACTCGAACGCGGTCCCATAACCATGTGTTGCTTATGTGCTTGGATATGACATAGGCACTTCCATTAAGCTGGTATCCACTTTGGTATAGGTTTCCAGCTTTTCCAACATAATTAACCTTCAGGCAACAGATAAATTGAGGATCATTCAGTATGTCAAAGAGGGAATAATCATCTTCCAATAGCTGCTCAAAGCTAATGTCAGAGAACCAGACAAATTATCCTTACCTGTGTAGGGATAACAATGGCTTCATTAACAGAAGGCAGTCGAGAGAGCCATGGATCACTTCCCAGGGATGGGGCACTTGGCAGTGCATCAAGAAATTTGGCAATATGTTGACCAGATTTTTCAAGATTTTTTGAGTCGCTGGTTATGTTTATCAAGCAACCTTCCTTAGAAAATAGAGACTTCCTCATTTCCTCGAGTGATGCAGATATTCTGTCCCAATCTTGATCAATCCTCGTCTCCAGGTCTCGTAAATACTCAAGATAACTGGCAATGGCAACAAATAAATCAACATGTGAAATCTAAAACAGAATGCCATGTGGATCAAAATAATAGCTAATGGTGGGTTGCTAAGACCACAATGAAGCATATTAATATTAAGCAACCAAGACTGAGTATCAAAAGCGCAAACTATGGTACACTACATGTAGTCATGTAAGTATGCTCACAAGGCCATAATCATTTCAATAACCAGCTGACTTAACAATCTGCAAATGGAGTGTATATAACATAAAGAATCTTACCTAACACCACCCATTTGTTCTGAAATCCATCCAGCTGCATTTAACTTGGCATCCATTCTGGCAGCTGCTATACCGTGGCCACTACCCCTCAATCGATTCTGTGTCAGAGAAATCATTAGACAACAAAATGCATGCATGCGTATAGTAATATGAATCACAAATATACTAGTTTTGTACCTCCATTCTTGCTTTACTTTGGGAAACAAACTGCTTGAACCTCTGTTGTTCTGTGAACTGAACATCTTGAAGAAGACAGTTCATCTGCAAGAACAGAACAAGGATTTATTTTCATGATGCAGATGTAAGATCAGTAACTGGGATGAGCATTAAACAGATTAAGCATGTCCTCCACCCTGTCATTGCCTTTGGTAGTATGATCTACACAGACAAAGATCATAAACATACCAGGTGAAACAAATCTTCTACTCGCGTTGACATTGCTTTTCCCCGAACGACAATACGAGTAAGAGGATCATCTGTTCCCTTTATTGAAGATGTTAATGGGTAAACTGATATGCCTCCAGTTTTTCTCCCAATCAACTGATTAAGCTGCACGAAGTCCATGTCTTTCGTGCCCATCTCCAGTAAGGATTGGCTAGAATGAACATCCAATTAGTTGAAATACCAAGTAGTATATTTTCAGAGAGAACAGCAAAATATATTCAGCATTTCATGGTAAATAGAAATAATGTATTGATCGGACTTCGGGGATCTCACCAGAACAAAGGCAACAGTTGTAGATGTTCTTTCTTCATAGAACCCATATCAAATACAACTTCGGAGTAAACTACATCATTGGTGAAGAGATCATGTTGCAAGACCTTGACACCGTTTATCTCCCCCACCTAAATACACAATTCCAGAAATGAAGATTATACTATTTCAACTGATAAAGCAATAAAGTAAAGAGATGGTAGAAACAGGCCTCCTCGGGAAACAAAATGGTAACGCAACCTCCTAATAAATAGTTCATGCATCCAACATCGTCAAACCATCCTCTCTACTTTTTGAAAGGAACTTCTCTATATACTAATGCCTAGTTCGGCTGAACTCCAGATTGAATTCTAGGATATAGAAATTGAGTATAATCCTGAAAGATTTAGAATCTTAGATTGATAACTTTGAACTTTGGCCTACAAATGGCAGAACATGTAGCTTCTGACCTATTTACAGGACAGAATCTGTAACATCAGTTGTCTTGTTCAGTTAGGCAATCAATGAGCATGTATGGTAAGGAGGCTATTTGCTAGTCTCTAGTTAGCTTTTGCTGTGGTGACAAATTATTGTTTATGGAAGTTACCTAGGCTGAACAAAGGACATTTTGTGTCAACACAGAGTCAAATTTCCATTTGGTAGGATCAAGTACTCTACCAGGTCTAGGGCGTAGGTGGTAAGGGAAGGATGGAGGGAGACGTGGTGAGGATCGGGCGCGCCGGCGGCAGGGCGCCGTCGCGGCTAGGAGAAGGGCGGTGGCTAGGGCTGTTGGCGGCTAGGGTTCCGGCTCCTCAGGGAGCCGGGCAATAGGAGATAATATTCTTCTTATTGCTTGCCTTCAAAAAGAGCCTTACAACCTATATTTATATCCTAGATAACTTGTAGAAGAATCAACCTAAGATAACTTGCCTAAGATAACTTGCCTAATCTGAAAATAAAAACTAAGATAACTTGCGGGCCTAAGCCGGCCGGCCATAACACTTCTCCCCGCCTGCACAAACAGCTCGTCCTCGAGCTGTAAGGTGGGGAAGCGCTTGCTTGAACTCTTCGAGGTAATCAACCAGCGTCAAACACCTTCTCGACATCTGGGGCGGCCAGGTCAGCGGCGACGGCGTCCTCCGGAATGTAGTCTGCCACCTCCAGGTAGAAGAGTCGCGGGCAGGCGTGGCCGGGCTTGTAGGGTTCGTCGCAGTTGAAGCACAACCCTTGGCGGCGACGCTCGAGTATCTCAGCTGGGGTGAGCCGGCGGAACGGGCGCCCCGCGGTCGCGGCGAGGGGTGCCGCAGAAGCCTGCACAGGCCGACCCTGCGCGGAATCCGGTCCGGGTAGCGACCCAGCAGTCTGGGACGGTGATTCCTGCTGGATGGCCACCGCGCGGCGCTCGAACGCGCAGGCGTAATACATGGCCGACTGGAGATCCTGGGGTCCCCGAAGCTCCACGCCCACGCGGATATGGTCCGGTAGACCGCCCACAAATAACTCGGCGCGCTGAGTGGCGGAGACGCCCGGCGCGTGGCACGCCAGGGCCTGGAAGCGGTCGGCGTAGTCCTGCACCGTGGATGTGAAAGGTAAGCGGCCGAGGGCCGCCAGTCGGCTCCCGCGGATAGGAGGCCCGAACCGGAGGAGACAGAGCTCCCGGAAGCGCTCCCATGGTGGCATGCCGCCCTCGTCCTGCTCGAGGGCGTAGTACCAGGTCTGCGCTGCGCCTCGAAGATGATAGGACGCGAGCCAGGTGCGATCCGAAGCGAGCGTCCGCTGCCCTCGAAAGAACTGCTCGCACTGGTTGAGCCAGTTGAGGGGGTCCTCCGTGCCCTCGTAGGTGGCGAAGTCCAGTTTGGCGAAGCGAGGGGGTGTCGGCCCGCCGTGCCCGGGGGCGGCCGTAGTCGCCGCCAGCGCGTATGCTGGGTTGGGAAGCGCCGGGGCGTAGTTCGCCGAGCTGGAGGGGTGATCAAACCGCAGGGAGGGCGTCGGGTGTTCCGGCGCCGTGGAGTAGACCGGCCCCGAAGACGAGCCGGTCGCCCAAGCGGGGATCGGCGATGGCGACGGTGGAAACTGCACCTGGTGCAGGGGCCGACCCGTAGCCCTAGGCGCGGGTGGTGGTACTGTCGATGGCGGCGGCGCCTGGTGGAGCTGCACCGGCGCCTGCGGCGTGGGGGCCGGCGGTGACGCCAGAAGAAGCTGTTGGGTCTGACCCTGCTCCGAGGCGCCGGTGCCCAGGTTAGGGCTGGGCGGGGCCGGTGGAGGACCCTGCTCCGAGGCCGCTGGAAGGTAGGGCGCGACGGAGGACGGCGCGGCCGGCGCGGTCCAAGTGGGCCACTGCGGCCCCGTGGTGGCGAGAAGTGGCGGGGCTGCCGGCGCGATCTGCGGCGGCCACTGCGCCCAAGGCGGCGGTGCGGCCGCTGGGGCGGGGAGCGCCGGGTAGCCTCCGGTGATGGCCCCCGGTGCCGAGTACCATGGAAGCGCCTGCTGACCTGCGGCCATGGCTGGATGGAGTCCGGTGATGGCCCCCGGTGCCGAGTACCACGGAAGCGCCTGCTGATCCGCGGCCATGGCTGGATGGAGTGGTGGGGGCGGCCCGTACGGACCTGCCAGGTAGAGGCGGATCCCTTGAACCGCGGTGACGAGGTCGTTGAGGACACCCGCCATGGCCTCCGGCGTGAACTGTTGCGGCTGCGGGGGAGGTGATGGCGGC
The DNA here is from genome assembly GCF_003073215.2 of Triticum urartu. NCBI lineage: Eukaryota > Viridiplantae > Streptophyta > Magnoliopsida > Poales > Poaceae > Triticum > Triticum urartu. The sequence continues at coordinate 512,136,618 of NC_053027.1, read as the reverse complement.
GGCGAGTGTTGGACGAGGGCCTGTGGCTGCCCTTGGCCCGGCGTGGTGCCGGGTGCCGTTAGGACCGGCGCTGAGAGCGACGCAGTGGTGCCCGCCGAGAGCGAGGCCGTGATGCCCGGCGCAGAGGCGGCGGTGGTGGAGGAGTTGGCGGGCAGCGGTGGTGGTGGCGGTGGAATTGGCGGAGACATGGTCGAAACCCGGTTACCTGATACCAAATTGGTAGGATCAAGTACTCTACCAGGTCTAGGGCGTAGGTGGTAAGGGAAGGATGGAGGGAGACGTGGTGAGGATCGGGCGCGCCGGCGGCAGGGCGCCGTCGCGGCTAGGAGAAGGGCGGTGGCTAGGGCTGTTGGCGGCTAGGGTTCCGGCTCCTCAGGGAGCCGGGCAATAGTAGATAATATTCTTCTTATTGCTTGCCTTCAAAAAGAGCCTTACAACCTATATTTATATCCTAGATAACTTGTAGAAGAATCAACCTAAGATAACTTGCCTAAGATAACTTGCCTAATCTGAAAATAAAAACTAAGATAACTTGCGGGCCTAAGCCGGCCGGCCATAACACCATTTTTCTGCAAGCAAGGTTTGGGAGAGGAGGAAGGAGGCTGACAGACCACATCACCGTGTCACCACATATCAACTCTATCAGCCACTACTAGTAGTTACATATATTACAGTGCAATCAAGTTCTGAACAGTAATCTTAACTCTTCCAAATGCTAGATTATTTGAGGGGGAAACATCATATCACCCAAATCAGTAGCTAAAGAACAAAGCACCTTGCTAAGTAATGCAGAGACAGAAAATTTTCACTGAACTTTGACCTCTGTGAGCAGGCCTCTGGTTTCTTTCCCAATCAGGATCTGGAAAACTAAGAACTGATACGGTCCGACTTCATATTGAAGTAGAATTCATATTTACTATAGCACAACTTGACCGAGAATTTTTAGCCAACCTAGCCTAGTACTTTCAGCCGATGTAAGGATATTGTGAGTCAAAAAATTACCTCTATTGGTACATGAATAGGCTTTTTAGGGATATCTTGTAGCGACAGGCTAGGAACAGCTTTCAGAGCTTCTGGAGGATCTGGAGTCTCTTGTTTGTCCTTCAGCTCCTTTGTAGCACGTGCCAACTCTGCAAGATCCTCCTGAGTCATGCTAGACTTTACTTGTTTTAAAATTTCTTTCTCAGCGGCTTCATCACGTGAAGCTTTCTCTGGATCAGGCTGCACAACAAATTATTGTTAGAGGTAACAACAAAAGGCTCATTTCATACAGAACTCTTAGGTGGAAGGTTCTCTATAGACCTGCATTTCAACTGTGACACGATGCACATTGTTTAAAATATATTTTTCGATGAGCGGGGAGAATACTGCTTTGGATCCCTTCTCTGCAATGCGTGCTTTGAGTTGCTGCAATGGCTGTTCATATTTCAGAGGCTCGAAAGGGTCCATATCATATATCCATTTTCCCTGCAATTGTTGTGAAGTTGAAGAAAATATTAATATGCCCAAACATATGTGTCTGTTTCTTTTTTTACATATCACGAATTTCATACCATTGAACGAAGCATTAGTGACAACCCTCGAGGAAATGATCCCGTGTTATTCTCCCTGAGAGAGAATTCGATCGTGTTCATAGATGCTTCCACTGCTTCTGGTGCAAATCCCTCCTCTGCCAAATTCTTCAAAATTTGCATAACCAGCTCTTCAACTTTCTCAATGTTATCCTCAGATACACCTTTCAAGCCTATACTGAATTGGGGTTGAAGAAGCTCATCCTCAACACCACCTCCCACAATAGCCTCTCCTAAACCACTTTCAAGAAGAATTCTTCTAAGTGGTGAAGCGGGAGTGCCCAGCAACAGGTGATCCAGGAAACCAAGTGCAAGCTCTGTCTCTACGTCCAGTGGCTCCTCTGACAACAGCCAGTTGGTGCAAACCATATATTTCTTTTTCAAATCACCTTCTTGGCCAGCAGGATACTTCTCTGCAATCCTCACTGGCTCTTTGAAAAGTTTCTGAGGCATAACCTTTGATTCATTACGAGCAGGGCTGGCTTCAAACAGGTCAAGGTATTCTACAGAAGGGAGGCAAGACAAGAAAAAAAACAATGGTGTCAAAAAAAGAAAAAGAAAATACAGCCAAAGGCTCAAAAAACAACCCTGTAAATAAGCACGACTAACTACTATATGGACACATTACCACTTAGAATTCGTAGTCGCTCTTTTGTGTCATCATCACCGTAGAACCAGATCCTAGCATTGCTCGGATGGTAAAACTTACTGTGGAACTCCTGAACATATGATATCAAAAGGTTGGGATTCAAAATTTGAAGAAAATAATTAACCAATGTTAGCTTATTGGTGCACTACTATAGAAAAATGGACTCGATGGTCCTAGAAGCATTCCTCTTTTACTTTCCAGTAAAAAATCACTGAAACTTATAGTTTTCTAGAGGAGCAAAATGACAAACTAAGTATCATTTCATGAAAATAGAAAATTAGAACCGAGGAAACCTTGAATTCTTCAAAAGTAAGCTTTGGGATATCATTTGGGTCCCCACCACTATCCACACCATACGTGTTATCAGGAGAAAGTGCCTGTAGAAAGCTCAAATATGTTAGGTACTCTTGTAGCAACTGCATCTAAAATAATGATATGAGAAACTGGCAAAAAGAACTGGGATCTGATGAGAACAGCGCAAAGGGATATTCACCACTGGGACTATTAACACAAACTAATAAACAAGGAAGCATCAACTACAGAAGTATAGACTAGAGACAGTTGAAACTACAACTTGCTAATGTACAGGTGGAACTGCAACAGCAATCAGAAAAGCAGAATGAATGCAGGTGGAAATGCAACAGCCTGGACCCGCATGTCAGTTCTTAGATAAGCAGCTCCTCATAAAAAAGGCGTGCAGTTTGTCAAGCAGCAAAGCCTGAATTTAGTCCTAACTGATAAAACTATACAGGGATTGACCAAATCCGATCAACTATACGGTGAAACAATCATTGGAATAAATGTGTTGAAAAGATTCTGAACACATTAGAATAAACAGCACGGTGATTCTAACGCAGTATCATTCCAAGGATGATAAAAGTAACACATAAGCAAACTCTCCTACTGAATAGAAGTCACAGACTGAAAAACAGAATCGAACAAATCGCTAACCTGTTGAGACACACGGCCCATTATGTTATCAGGTTGAGAGTAGACTCCTTTCATCTCGTTGAAGACAACACCTACAGTCAAATGTTAAAGCATTGCATTCAGGGACTTTTGAGGAATGAGCAGACCTAGCTCACATCCGAATGTATTTGCTTCGCTAAAATAGCCTGAGTAATCAAACCTTTGTAGGATATCTCTTCTTCGGGGCTGTTAAGCTCATAATGCCAACCTTCCTGTTGAAATGTTTGGAAGTCCTCAACACACTTAGGGAAAAATACAGCATCAAGGTATACATCAACCAAGTTATAGAAATCCTGCAAAACAACAACAGAAATTATGATAATGCTACAAAAGGTGGTGCTGAATAAAGGCTGGAGCAAATCAGTGACTAATAGAATAGGTGTCACCTTGGTGTTTGTTGATGCAACTGGATAACACGTCCGATCCGGATAGGTGAACGCATTCAGGAAAGTATGCAGACTACCCTTTAAGAGCTCAACAAATGGCTCTTTCAAAGGGTACTTTCTTGATCCACAGAGAACACTATGCTCAAGAATGTGAGGTATGCCAGTCGAATTTTTCCTGGTAATAAATGAAACTTATTCAGAAACCACATAACAGCTTGCATGCAATGCTATGCTGTTTACATCTTTCCTATCTGTGAATAAGTTTCCCTGCTTTGCTTTTTGCATGATAATATAACATCAATGACACCACGAGGCAAGGACTAGATGCACTTACGGAGGGGTACGGAATACAATGCCGAACACTTTATTCTCATCATCGTTTGCCACGGACATCACTTCTGCGCCTGTCTTCTTGTGCTTGTAGAGAACAGCAGCTGATTTGCACTCGTCTATGACTTGTTCAGATACCTTTTCGAAGCCTAGCTTTGCCGCATACTCATGGACATCATCGGTGTCTGCTTACGGAATAATGAAAAAAGGTCATGCGCTGGCACATTCATTCTCGAGCTACAACTTTTTATCATATTCCCAACAGAGGTTACTTGAATAACAAGCAGTGTATCTCCAGCTATCCCATAACAAATAAACGAGCAGAGCAGCATACAGATGCAGAGATCCGAGACTCAACGCAATGCAACCTAGACGCTACTAGAGACATGGAAACTGCAGGTAAAACAGTCCATAAGCAGATAGACGGGTTGGGGCAAAAGCTCACCACTGGGCACAGGGGAGGGCGAGGTGGAGACGGCGGGGACGGAGAGGCGCCTCGCGAAGCCGGGCGCGGTGAGCGGCCAGTACCGCCCCGCGGCGTGCAGGTGCAGCGGCGCGGCCGCGGCCAGGAGGCAGGACGAGCCGCCGCGCGACGAGGAGGAGCAGGACGACGCCGCCGACGAGGAGGAGGTCAACCGGCGACGCGGCGCGGAGGAGGAGGCGGCGGGCACGAGGGGCCTGGGCCTGCCGCAGCGCTGGAGGAGGCGGCGGCCGGAGGTGCGGAGCAGCGCCACCCGCTCCATGGCGTGGGTGTCCAGCTTGCCGTCGGCTCTGGCTGGGATTTGCTTCTGCCTGTGGTGGGGTGGATTGGGGGAGGGGGCAGGGCCGCACAAGGCAGACGTGGCGGCGTGCGTGCGTGCGTGGTAGCTCGGCTCGATTCGATCGATGGATGCGGCTAGGCTCTCCCTGCTGCTGGGCTTTTTCTCTGGGGTTTTGCCTGCTTGCTTGGGCTGGAAGAAGAAGGGAGGCGAGGAGGAAAATCCTTGGTTTTTTTAGCTCTGGATCGATTTTCGACGGGGGAAAAATCGTGTGGTTGGGAGGGCGTGGGGTGTGTGAGAGTGAGCTATGGTGCACCCGTTTGAAGTTTTGGCGTTTTACGGACGTGTTTGTAGCGTGTACACTGGAGAAGTCTGGAGCTTTGCAACTCTTGGTTGAATTCTCGTTGTAATGTGTCCATTCGATATCTAGTCCAGTCTCGACTCTGTAGATGCTAGACTACAAAACTCAAGTTTCCTGGTCTAAACACAATTGGCGCTCACACGCGCCTAAAGCGGGCCACAAGGAAACTTAATTTTGAAAAAAAAAAATATAACAAAATTGGAAAATGATCGGGGATTTTTAAAAATGTGAAATTGGAAAAATACAAGTAAAAAGTGAATTTGAAAAGGTTCATGAATTCAAAAATGTTCACTAATTTGGAAAAAGGCCATAAATTTGAAAATTGTTCATTAATTGGAGAAAGTGTATGGACTTGAAAAAAGTTCACAAATTTCAGAAAAATGATCTTAATTTTAAAAATATAAAGAATAAAAAAATTCTGATTTTTAAAATAATTAGGCATTTTTTGATATATTTGAAAAACCCCGCATTTGAATAATATTCACCAATTCAAAAGGTTCACCAATTTAAAAAAAATCTCTAATTTAGAAAAGGAGAAAAATAAAAACAAGGGAAAACGAAAAAGAAAAAAAACGCAAACATAAAACGACAAATGGCATAAGAAAGGAAAAATCAGTTCAAAAGCTTCTAGAAGCTTCATAAAACCTGAAGTGTGCCACAAATTATGTTATGGTGCCATTACAGCCATACTAGCGATATAAGATGGGACGACCCATTTGTGTAGGATGGGTGTCCCGGAGCAACTAATCAATGGTTACCCCTTGCGGGGCTTTATTTTTATGTACGCGTTTTTAGGTTTTAGATGGGTTGTTTTCGGGGGATTTTCAGTTTCTGCCTGGTTTTCCCTAGGTTTTTGATGAAAAAATGGGGAAAAATGCGCGAAAAAGCACAAATTTACTTCTGTGAGAGGCATCGGAAATTGAAAAAATGTGTTTTATTTTACTTTTGGAGAACATATTTGCTTCTCCTGGAGGCACATGTTTGCTTTCCTGAGAGGCACGGGAAAGGAAAAAAACATGTTTTCTATTATTATTATTTTCAATGAGAGGCACATATTTGCTTCTCATGGACGCAGAGTTGTGCTTCTCAGAAAAGGAAAAAAACTATTATTATTTTGCTTTTGTGAGAGGCATATATTTGCTTCTCGTGGAGGCACGTATTTTCTTCCCCGAGAGACACAGTTGTACCTCTCGCAAAGGGAAAATATGTTTTTTTGCTTCTGCAAGAGGCGCAGATTTGCTTCCGCGAGAGGCGTAGTTGTGCCTCTCGGAAAGGAGAAAATGTAGGAAAAAATATGCTACCGGCTCCGGTTTTTTCTTTTAGTTTTTTTCCATGAGAAAAAAGGTTCGTCGAAACCTATTAACATGAGATGTAGTTTTGAAGCCCAACGCGAGAAATCCAATGATAAAAATAGTTCCGGATTTGAACGCATGGTTTAAAAGATAAAATATTTTGAATAAACGAATCTATGAGAAAAAAAAAGCTCCTAGTTGCGGCAAGTGGCGTAAATGCAGCATTTTGGCGGTGCGCGCCACTTGGTGAAAACACCAAGAAATGGTTTGGGAAAAGTATGAAAATCACTTTGGGTCGAACTTTTGGATACATTGAGCCTATTGTGGAATGACTGCCTGACTTGCCTGTCTCATTACGGCCCACTAGAAGGCGGATTGATCTTCTGTCTCATCCTGATGCCATACATCCCTGAGATGAAATTTGCTCTCGCCTCAAGAAAAATAACTTTGGGACGGACTATTTTTTTCTTTTTTATTTATTTTTTATTTTTAAAAATACATGCTAACTTTTTTAACACGCATTGAATATTTTCAGTGTACAAATTGAACATTTTTCTAAAATGTCACAAACATTTTTTGTATGTTATGAACATTTTTTTACAATTCAGGCACATTCGTTTTAAATGAAACAAAACATACTTGTAAACGTATCAACATTTTTTTTAAAATTACATGATTTTTATATGATTTCATAAACATTTTTAAAACAATGTCATGCAAAAAATAATTAAATGTCTGAACATCTTTAGATGTCACGGATATTATTTTGAATGGTACAAAGATTTAAAAAAAGCGCAAACAAAGTTTTTACATAACATTGATAAATATTATGTGAGCTAAAGATAAATTAATTAAATTTTGAAATATAAACAAAAGTAGAAAACGATGAAATAGAAAAAAATATGCATTTTGCTTGCCGCTCTTTTTTTTTCTTTTGTCAAAGCTCGTTGCTTGTCAATGAAAGGAGGCGTGCATGTTTGATCGATGTTGGTCTTGCCTTGGTAAGACTGTCTTATCATAAGGTTGCCACGTAATGTATAAGTGGCAGCAAAAAATGGTATACGATGAGATATCTTTTAGTGTCATATCTGGTAACTAGATATCCCTAGATATGTGATTATAGTATTGTTTCTAGGAGATCGTCTCTTAAACGGGCTATATCTAGAAGGACGAATCGGGAGCAATACCTTGATAGAATCAGACATCAACTTTGAAGTGGAGGCAGTGCAACACGCAGAAGATCATGTGGGCTCTGATGTGGCTATTGTGCTTGAATATAAGGAGCAAGCCCTAGACTTCGCAAAGGTTTTATACACTCACTGCCTCCGAAAAGCAAATGAAGTAGCCAATGAGTTAGCAAAGAACCTTTGTAGTGAGAAAAATTCTGGTTTCTAGGACTCTATGTTCCCTGACTTTTTTCTCATCCCCTTTTAAATGATCTAGCTATTATCTGAGAAATGAAGTCTATTTGATTTTTTTTAAAGTTCATCTCTTAAATAAGAAAAGTTGTCTTTTATTCTGACTTCTTTGTCTTTCGCCTCAACATTTATCCTATGTGACACTTCTAAAGATAGCACAATTGTATGTGCCCTTATGAATCGCTAAAAGCTAGGTATATGACCTCCCGTATGTTTTTTAGGCAATATGACCTCCTGTATGTGATTACGGGAATTCTTTCACCTTTTGTAGTACTCACTGGGCATGTTTGGTTATATGCACATATTTTTCTTGCTTACATCAGTGACCCAGTAGGCCCTGTTTGAGCTAATATAGGTTATAGGCCATGTTGTTTATGTTGTTTGGTTGCCTAAAAAATGCAAGTTGCATTAGGACAACAACTAAACAAATAGGAGTGATGTTAATTACAACCATCAGAGTAGCAGGGAGGAGGCAGGGAACAACTTGGAGAAGAGGGGAAAGAAGGATCGCCGCCACCAACCACAACTAGTCAGGGAGATGTCATCGCTTAAATGCTTGTTGGTAAAGAAGCAACCTGGTCACAGAGAGCTCAAAGGGGGGTGATTGCACGGGTTTGGATGGTGACCTGAAGGGAGCTAAATAGGTGGAGGCAGTCGGCGGGAGGTGACTGGGTTACGCCCGCCAATTTTTTGGGACACGTGCGAGCTCACAACATCTTGCTGCTCGCACGAACTCGGCGCCGCGTTTCCCTGCCTTCACAAGACGAGTGAATTGAGTGAAAACTGTCGATTCAGACGTTTCTATCAGACATGACTGTGAGGTGCTTTGAGGTTCATGTGGGTCAAGATGCAATTCCTTTAACGGGAGGGTCGGGATGCAGCTTAGCTAAACAAGCGGGCCAAAACACATCTCGGGCCTGGTTGGGGATGCAGGTAATCAAACATGTCCTCTACTGATTAGCATGCTCGAGGTATTGTCGACGAAGTTGAGTAAGGCTCTAGTTGTACCCAAAGTTGTAACAGTTAGACCTAAAGCGCGCCCCGCCCGGGTTTGCTGAGATCCACGTTGATGCATGAATTTCATGATCGCTTGCAAGAGGATCTGTTGTTGCAGTCTGTCGTGATGCTCCTGGAAATTATATGGGCAACTCAGCTTTGGTGGCATGTGCATAATAGATGTGACGACACTCGAGGCAATAGCTTGCCGCGAAGGTTTATCTCTTGCAGAGGATTTGATGCTTCGGAACGTTATCATTGCCTCGAACTCCAAGCAGGTGATCAATGACATTGAAATAGTTGATCAAGGAAGGCATGGAGCTATTATTAGTGAGATTAGACAGAGATCTTCTTTAAAATATATTTTTAGTTTCGAAGGCAGAATTGTTAATGGCGATGCTGATAGTTTAGGCAAGTTTTCCCATTCTCTGGATCTGGGTCGACATGTTTGGTTGGTCGAACTCCATGATTCGTTTTGTATCCCACACCATCCGAGGGCTCCTTTGATTCAAAGGAATTATGTAGGATTTTTGGAGGATTGATATCCATAGGATTTTTTTCCTACATTGGCCTTTTGATTCATAGGATTGGATCCCATAGAAATTTATTTCTATGAAATATTTTGTACTCTTCACCCTCTTTGAGCTTCACTCAAACCTTTTTTTACAATTTTTTTGGTTTTCATGTGGAATCTTTTGCATGCTTGGAGTACTACATTTCGTAGGAAATCTAACATCCACTCAAACCTCTGTTTACAATTTTTTTTTGTTTTTTCTGTGGCATCAAATACTCCTTGCTAATCCTATTGGATTTAACATGCCACTCCAATCCTAAATACCTTTTCTATTCTCGCGCTTTCAAAATACTCATGTGAATCAAAGAGGCCCTGAACTTTTCCAACAATAAAGTTTGGTTCATCAGAAAAAAATACTGATCAGCATTCAAGATCCACCTCGATGGGTAAACTCGTTTAAATGGGAGATCATTAGAGCGTGAACCGAGTAGTGCAACACGCTGAATTGTGCCGCCCCCACCTACTTGCAATTGATTTTTGTCCCCCCGATCGAGGCGACAAGTGTTGAGATGGTTGCGGGGAGCTGAACCAAAACATGGCGGGCGACGATCCCGCCGTCCTTCCTTTTAAGTCCCCGCCACGTTCGTCATTTTCATCATTTCTCGCCTCCTCTCCCTCCCTCCTTCCCTCCCTTCCTTCCTTATACTTACTTCCCGGCCGGTCTCTCGATCCCAACCTCGCTCCTCGCCACCACGCCGCGCACACGTACCAGCAAACGCCGGGACCCAGAGCTAGCCGGCCGGACGTGATCGATGGAGATCGCCACGCCGCCGCCGGAGTTCCGCTTCGATGGCGCGGTCCTCGACGACGACGCCTACCCCGTGGGCTCCTCGAGCATCAGGAACCCGTTTGGCTCCGCCGATGAACTGGAGACCGGCAACCCGTTCCTGGCCACCACGGCGATGACCGCGCCCCCGTCGCCCAACCCGTTCGGGCTCCTCCCGCCCGACGTCTCCGCCGACGGCCTCTCCGACGGCGCCGACCCCTTCGACCTCTTCCAGCACTTCGCCAGCGCCCCCGCCAGCCCGGAGCGCGCGGCCGCCATATACGCGCAGTTCTCCGGCGCGGGCGACGGTGGCGACGGCTTCCAGCCCCGCGCGTCATTCTCCACGCGCCGCACGGTCGAATCCGCCGTGCCGTTCGACTGGGAGGAGAAGCCGGGAACACCCAAGCCCGGGGTCGGCTCTGGTGCGACGGCGACGGCGACCGGGGATGGTGAGAACGCAGACTTCGACTTCGGCGTCCTGCTGGACCGGAGCGCGCAGGAGCCGGATCAGCTGACGACGGCCGACGAGCTCTTCGACGAAGGCAAGATCCGCCCGCTGAAGCCGCCGCCTCGCCTGCTGGACGGTGGCAGCGTCGGCTCGTCGCCACGGTCGGCCAGGTCCGCGATGTGGTCTCCCCGGCTTCGGGGCCTGGCCGGGCCCGGTCCGGACTTCGACCCGTTCGCCACAGCCATGGCGAACGCGTCCAAGGCGGCCGCGCCATCCCCCCTCGGCCCCAGCGTCAAGGACGCAGCCCCCGACACCGCAGCAGACACCGCGCCGATGAATCCCGACTCCGTCGCGTCGCCACGCTCCGTCCCACCGACCGCGAACAATGGCGGCAGGAAGAAATGGCGGCTCAGCGACCTGCTCCTGTTCCGGAGGCTATCGGCCAAAGGACGCGCCGGCGGCAGCACCATCAGCAGGGAGCCGGTGTTCAAGTACTCGCCGGTGCAACATCTGGGCACGCCGGTCAAGAAGACGGAACCCGTGGGTGCCACTGCCAATGGCGACGCCTCGGCGGGCGGGAAGCAGAAGAAGCAGGGCAAGTACGGGGCAACGGCCGGGGCAGAAGACGGCGCAGCGCGGCCCGGGCTGAGCCTGATGGGGTGCGTCCGGCTGAACCCCGGGCTGCACCGGCTCGCCAAGGGCCTCAACGTGTCCTCCACGTCGCACTTCGGCCGCCGCACCGCCAGGGCGGCCATGCACAGCGGGTAAATGCTCATCGAACCCGGCGATCGCCGCCCTAGCAGAACAAGAAACATCGTTTTTTTTCCTCCCAGCATTTCGCCATTTTCCTTGAAAACACTGTACAACGCGTGAACGCGATTGAGAAGAAAGTTTTTTCACCGTGACTTTTTTACCATGTCCTACGTGCCGTACGTTGCTTGGCACTAAAAGCTGGTGGTGTCGTGCTCGATCGTTTTGTTGTTAAGGTAGCGCTAGATTCGAAGGATTGTTTGACGAGATCGACGGAGTTGGGTCAAAAGGCCGGACAACGTGACGATGATGCCTGCCTCCGAGTCCACGCCAAGCCATGCCATGCACGACAGGTGTTCCCTCCCCTGACGTACCCGCCGGACATTCCCTCCACGCGCGGCGCCGCGACGTGCGCCGCATCTTCTCGAGGAAGCGAGATAATGTGGATGTGATGAGCTACATATCGGGAGGATTCGGCTCGATTCGGATGCACGACGTCGTGGTTGTCCGGGGTGGTGGGACGGGGAGGGAGGGACAAGGTGCAGCTGATCCAGGTAGAGAGGTAGGTTGCTGCTTCTCCATCAGACTAGCTACAATGGGAGTAACTTCAGCAGTAACATCGCGTCCAACTCAACAAATTTGTTTATGTAGCAATGAGTTAATGAGGAGAAAGATAGTCTCAGTAACCTAGCTAGTTACTGTAACATCACATATTCTAATGCAATATGAGTCTATAACCTAATAAATGAAGCTTTATATGTTACCACACTTATGTTACTACCCAATATGAAGGTAGTAATATAGTCTAGGGATATGTGTATGTTACTAGTGTATGTTACTCTCCATTGTGGCTAGTCTCACGGCCGAGGTTTTTTCAACGCCATCCTTGTCCTGCCGACCAAAACAGAACGGTGGTTGCTGCTGCGCATGGATTTTGTCTGGCTTTGGAGCGCGCTTTGTCGCGTTGCGCACGGGCAAGTGGCCCGTACCATTGTTGGTCGTTACCGACAGGTTCATGCAGCATTTCCCCAAGTGAAAACCCGAAAAGACTGAGGGCTCCTTTGATTTAAAGGAATTTCATAGGATGTTTGGAGGGTTAGAATCCTTAGGAATTTTTCCTACATTGGTCGTTTGATTCATAAGATTGAACCCTATAGGAATTTTTCCTATGGAATCATGTGTACTATATTTCATTGGAAATCTAGCATCCACTCCAACCTCTTTTTTCACTTTCTTTGTTTTTCCTCTGGCATCAAACACTTTGTGATAATCCTATGGGATTCAAGTGGACATGCCACTCCAACCCTTTATTTTTTCTATTCCCGTGTTTTGAGAATCCCGTGAATCAAAGAGGGCCTGAAGGGTTTGGATCTTGCAACAGGGCCCCTTCTAGATCTCCTGTAGAAGGCAAACAATCGGAGGAAGCTGTGATGCTCTCAACAAGGTCGGAAGGGCCGATCTTGATGGTTGGTGTTCATGGATTCAGGTCCGGCAACGCCTATGGCGAAGGAGTGGTCTGTTGTATGGAAAGTTTTCTGTTTCTGCCCATTGAATATTTGTGCTTTCGAGATAGTGATGCAAAAAGCATGGGGACTACACAAATAAAGCCTAATTCAAGGATATAGGAGGCAACATCTTCGTTGTTCATTTTGGGAGTGAGGGGGGCTGGAAGCATGCATTGAACAATGGACCATGACAATTTGATGTCAGTGTGAGGGAGTCCTAGATTAGGGGGTCCTCGGGTGTCCGGGCTATTTGATATAGGCCGGATTGGTGGACCGTGAAGATACAAAGCGGAAGACTTTTTCCCGTATCCGGGTAAGACTCTCCTATGCGTGGATGGCAAGATTGGTGTCCGGATATGTAATTTCCTTCCTCTACAAACCAACTCTATACAACCCTAGGCCCCTCCGATGTGTATATAAACCGAAGGGTTTAGTCCGCGGAGGCTATCAGAATTCATATAGGCTAGACATCTAGGGTTTAGCCATTATGATCCCGTGGTAGATCAACTCTTGTAACCCCTATACTCATCAAATATAATCAAGCAGGACGTATGGTTTTTACCTTCATTAAGAGGGCCTGAACCTGAGTAAACATCGTGTTCCCTTGTTACCTTCGATCCTCAGACGCATAGTTCGGGACCCCCTACCCGAGATCGGCCGATTTTGAGACCGACATTGGTGCTTTCATTGAGAGTTCCACTGTGTCATCGGCAGAAGGTTAGATGGCTCGTTTGATCATCGACAACGATGCTGTTTCCGGGGAAACTTTTCTCCCTGATCAACTCTTTGTGTTTGGCGGCTTCGCTCTGCGTGCCAATTCAACCGGTCACCTTGAACAGATCGACAGCTATGCCCCTGGTCATCAGATTAGGTTCGGAAGCCTGAATTATATCGCTGATATCCGAGGAGACTTGATCTTCAAAGGGTTCTCGACCTCGATCGCTGTTCCTCATCTGCAAGAAGGAAACCCGTCGGATCCACCATCAAGCTCCGTTCAAGGATCAACTACGGTTCCTGCCCTGGCCTTAGATCCAGAGCGGACCACCCTGTCCGAAGACGGGAGTATGAACCCCGCCGGACCCTCTCCTACTACGGAGCTCCTTGTCGGAGACCCAGAGGTGACCATATTTTCGGCAGGCCCGAAATCAAATAGGACTCTCCCTGTCATCAGGAAATCGGACTCACCTCCGAATGCTAACTCCGAACTCTCGAGGTCTACGTCCATTGAGCACAGTCAGGTGGCGTTTGCCATGCCCAGCTCCGTAGATCCTCAGTCACCCGTCCAGGCTTCGCTAGGCTCTGGACTTAATGCGATCTCTCGCCATTACGGAAGTATCACCTCCGAACTACGCCTAGCCCGAACTAGGGGCTGAGAGCGGGGAATTTTATGTCCCACCCACCACCCACTTGATATCCACTATCGAGGACCTAACCGACATGCTGGATTACGCCTCCGAGGACATCGAAGGCATGGTGGACGATGCCGGAGTTGAATCAGGCCAAAACCGACCCATCACTGGACGTTGGACGACCACTTCTACATACGACGTGTACATGGTGGATACGCCCAAAAAGAAGGACGACGATGGCACTCAGGAGCCGATCGAGGACAAGCCCGTCAAAGAACCACCAAAGCACCGACGTCAGCAGCGCCGCTCACGATCACGTCGGGAAAAGGACAGTAATACCGGCACCGGAGACAATAACACCCCGGACAACGCTGAAGACTCTGACCACCCCATCGAGCCTGCCCTCGAGCGAGATGAATGGGAAGAAGGACAAGTCAACCCAGACGAACCTGTCGATCGCGAGGATTTGGAAGATAGTAACTATCTATAGATCTCTGAGGAAGATGTTAGCCTCGGTAACGAAGATTTTATCATACCAGAGGAACCCCTTGAGCAAGAACGCTTCAAGCGACAACTTATCGCCATTGTGAGGAGCCTGAAAAAGAAACATCAACAGTTTCAAGATGAACAGGATACACTCAATGACAGATGGACCAAGGTCCTGGCTGCCGAAGAATACAGCTTCGAGTGCCCAACAAAAAGCTACCTGAGGGAGTCCTGGATTAGGGGGTGTCCGGATGGCCGGACTATACCTTCAGCCGGACTCCTGGACTATGAAGATACAAGATTGAAGACTTCGTCCCGTGTCCGGAAGGGACTTTCCTTGGCGTGGAAGGCAAGCTTGGCGATACGGATATATAGATCTCCTACCATTGTAACCGACTTTGTGTAACCCTAACCCTCTCCGGTGTCTATATAAACCGGAGGGTTTTAGTCCGTAGGACAACATACAAAACAACAATCATACCATAGGCTAGCTTCTAGGGTTTAGCCTCTCCGATCTCGTGGTAGATCTACTCTTGTACTACCCATATCATCAATATTAATCAAGCAGGACGTAGGGTTTTACCTCCATCAAGAGGGCCCGAACCTGGGTAAAACTTCGTGTCCCTTGCCTCCTGTTACCATCCGGCCTAGACGCACAGTTCAGGACTCCCTACCCGAGATCCGCCGGTTTTGACACCGACATTGGTGCTTTCATTGAGAGTTCCTCTGTGTCGTCGCCGTTAGGCTTGATGGCTCCTACGATCATCAATAGCGATGCAGTCCAGGGTGAGACCCTCCTCCCTGGACAGATCTTCGTCTTCGGCGGCTTCGCACTGCGGGCCAATTCACTTGGCCATCTGGAGCAGATCGAAAGCTATGCCCCTGGCCGTCAGGTCAGATTTGGAAGTTTAAACTACACGGCTGACATCCGCGGGGACTTGATCTTCGACGGATTCGAGCCACTGCCGAGCGTGCCGCACTGTCACGACGAGCATGATCTAGCTCTGCCGCCGAACAGTGCCCTGGAGGCCGCACCCGCATCGGCTTCGACCCCTAATTCGGAGCCAACTGCGCCGATCGAGGATGGGTGCTTGGACGCCGCCTCGGGGGCTGCGATCCCAACGGCGATCGAGCCGAACACCAGCCCTGCACTCCGCGAGACTCGTGACTCCAAGGAGCCGGACTCCTCTCCGGACTCCGAACCCTCCGCGCCCCTGCCAATCAAATCCGATTGGGCGCCGATCATGGAGTTTACTGCCGCGGACATCTTTCAGCACTCGCCTTTCCGTGATATTTTGAAGACACTAAAGTCTCTCTCTTTATCAAGAGAGCCCTGGCCGGACTACGGTCAGCAAGGTTGGGATACGGACGATGAAGAAATTCAAAGCCCACCCACCACCCACTTTGTAGCCACTGTCGACGATTTAACCGACATGCTCGACTTCGACTCCGAAGACATAGACGGTATGGACGCCGATGCAGGAGACGATGAAGAACCAGCGCCTATTGGGCCCTGGAAAGCCACCTCGTCATATGACATATACATGGTGGACACCCCAAAAGAAGAAGATGGCGATGGAACAGCGGAGGATGACCCCTCCAAGAAACAGCCTAAGCGCTGGCGTCAGCGGCGTCGCTCAAAATCCCGCCAAAGCAAATACGGTGATTCCAGCACGGGAGATAATAATACTCCGGAGAGTGCCGAAGAAAACCACCTCCAGCAAGATTCAGCACAGGAGGATGGAGAAGCCAGCCCCATGAAAGAGCGGCAGACAGAGAGGTCGAGGACGATAATTGTATGCCTCCCTCCGAAGACGAGGCAAGCCTCGACGACGACGAATTCATCGTGCCAGAGGATCCCGTCGAGCAAGAGCGTTTTCAACGCAGGCTTATGGCCACGACAAGAAGCCTCAAGAAAAAACAGCAACAACTTAGAGCTGATCAAGATTTGCTAGTCGACAGGTGGACTGAAGTCCTTGCGGCCGAAGAGCATAAACTCGAACGCTCCTCCAAGAGCTACCCAAAGCGCAGGGTGCTACCCTGATTAGAGGAGGAAGCACTTAAACCTACATCACCAGCACTTGATACGGCTGACCGTCCACCTCATGGCCGCGATAGAGAGGCCTCTCGGCCCTCCACTCAAGCCACACCCCGTACCAAGGCACGGGAAAATGCGCCAGACCTGCGAGATATGTTGGAGGACAAAGCAAGGCAAACAAGATCGATCTACGGATCGCGTGGGCGCCCCACAACTCGAGACGGTAACCGTCACGCCGGACACAAATCCGGTAGGGCCGAACACAGTAGACAAAGCTCATTGGAGCTACGTCGTGATATAGCCCAGTACAGAGGCGCCGCACACCCACTATGCTTCACAAACAAAGTAATGGATCATCAAATCCCCGACGGTTTCAAACCCGTAAACATCGGATCATATGATGGCACAACAGATCCTGCGGTATGGAACGAGGATTATCTCCTTCATATCCACATGGCCCGCGGCGATGATCTCCACGCCATCAAATACCTCCCACTCAAGCTTAAAGGACCAACCCGGCATTGGCTTAACAGCTTGCCAGCAGGATCAATCGGTTGTTGGGAGGACCTGGAAGTCGCATTCCTCGACAATTTCCAGGGCACCTATGTGCGACCACCAGACGCCGATGACCTAAGCCACGTAATTCAGCAGCCAGAGGAATCGGCCAGACAATTCTGGACACGGTTCCTAACAAAGAAAAATCAAATAGTCAACTGTCCGGACGCAGAGGCCCTAGCAGCCTTCAAGCACAATATCCGTGACGAGTGGCTTGCCCGGCACCTTGGATAGGAAAAGCCGAAATCTATGGCAGCACTCACGACACTCATGACCCGCTTTTGCACGGGAGAAGACAGCTGGCTTGCTCGTAGCAACAATATGACCAAGAACCCTGGTAATTCGGATACCAGGGACAGTAGTGGCAGATTGCGTCACAACAAGCAGAAGCGCCGCATTAACGGCGACAATGCTGAGGATACGGCAGTTAATGCCGGATTCAGAGGCTATAAATCCGGTCAGCGGAAAAAGCCATTCAAAGGAAATCCTAGGGGGCCATCCAGTTTGGACCGAATACTCGACCACTTGTGCCAGATACATGGCACCCCTGAAAAGCCGAGCAATCACACTGAGGGAGTCCTGGATTGGGGGGTGTTCGGGTAGCCGGACTATACCTTCAGCCGGACTCCAAGACTATGAAGATACAAGATTGAAGACTTCGTCCCGTGTCCGGATGGGACTTTCCTTGGCGTGGAAGGCAAGCTTGGCGATGCGGATATTCAAGATCTCCTACCATTGTAACCGACTTTGTGTAATCCTAACCCTCTCCGGTGTCTATATAAACCGGAGGGTTTTAGTCCGTAGGACAACTTCATCATATAACAATCATACCATAGGCTAGCTTCTAGGGTTTAGCCTCCTTGATCTCGTGGTAGATCTACTCTTGTACTATCCATATCATCAATATTAATCAAGCAGGACGTAGGGTTTTACCTCCATCAAGAGGGCCCGAACCTGGGTAAAACATCGTGTTCCTTGCCTCCTATTACCATCCGGCCTAGACGCACAGTTCGGGACCCCCTACCCGAGATCCGCCGGTTTTGACACCGACATTGGTGCTTTCATTGAGAGTTCCTCTGTGTCGTCGCCTTTAGGCCCGATGGCTCCTTCGATCATCAACAACGATGCAGTCCAGGGTGTGACTTTTCTCCCCGGACAGATCTTCGTCTTCGGCGGCTTCGCACTGCGGGCCAAGTCGCTTGGCCACCTTGAGCAGATTGAAAGCTATGCCCCTGGCCATCAGGTCAGGTTTGGAAGCCTAAACTACACGGCTGACATCCGCGGGGACTTGATCTTCGACGGATTCGAGCCACAGCCAAGCGCGCCGCACTGTCTCGATGGGCATGATATAGCTCTGTCGCCGAACAACGCCTTGGAGGCCGCACACGCGTCGGTTCCGACCATTGATACGGAGCCTACTGCGCCGATCGAGGATCAGCGGTTGGACGCTGCCTCAGGGGCTGCGATCTCAGAGGCGATCGAGCCGGACTCCAGCCCCGCACTCCGCATGGCCCGTGACTCCAAGGAGCCGGATTCCTTTCCGAACTCCGAGCCCCCCGCGCCCCTGCCGATCAAATCCGATTGGGCACCGATAATGGAGTTCACCGCCGCAGACATCTTTCAGCACCCGCCCTTCGGCGACATCCTGAATTCGCTAAAGTCTCTCTCTTTATCAGGAGAGCCCTGGCCGGACTACGATCAGCAAGGATGGGATTCGGATGATGAAGAAATTCAAAACCCACCCACCACCCACTTCGTAGCCACTGTCGACGACTTAACCGACATGCTCGACTTCGACTCCGAAGACATCGACGGTATGGACGACGATGCAGGAGACAACCAAGAACCAACGCCTATAGGGCATTGGACAGTCACCTCATCTCACGATGTGTACATGGTGGATACCCCTAAAGGAAGCAACAACGAGGAAAACGGGGATGGAAAGAGGAATCGATCTCTCGAAAAATGTGGACGACCCTACGCCGGACAAGCCCAAGAAGCAGAAGAACCTCCACAAACGGCTTGTTGCAACCGCTCGCAGCCTGAAAAAGCAGAAGCGGAAGCTAAAAACTGCAGAAGATGCACTCAGGATCAGATGGAGTAAAGTAATCAATACCGCAGACAAATACGGCGACAGTCGCCGCACTGAAAGCTATCTGAAGAGAAAGCTACTGCTTGAATTCGACAAGGAGGGCTTAGAGCCCTCGCATTCCAAAAGTGAGAAAGCCACACGGTCGGATAGACGACCCCATGGCCAGAATAAAGCGGCAAGCAGCGCCGCACTTAAGCCGGCATGCGACCCACTTAAGGATTCACATCATGGCCCAGCCAGGTCCATTTACGGGCCAAGAAAGCAAGCTCTCGTAAGCAATGCAATAAAGCCATTATCAGAATCCGGCACACCCAAATACAGGGGTGCCGCACACCCCCTATGTTTCACCGATGAGGTCTTGGATTATGAATTTCCAGCGGGATTCAAACCCGTAAACATAGAGGCATATGATGGAACAACAGACCCTGGAGTCTGGATCGAGGATTATATCCTCCACATACATATGGCTAGAGGAGATGACCTCCATGCCATAAAATACTTACCCCTCAAGCTTAAAGGGCCAGCCCGGCATTGGCTCAAAAGCCTTCCTAAAAACACAATCGGAAGTTGGGAAGAGCTCGAGGACGCTTTCCGAGCAAATTTTCAAGGGACCTATGTCCGCCCTCCGAATGCAGACGATCTTAGTCACATAACTCAACAGCCCGGAGAGTCAGCTCGGCAATTCTAGAATAGATTTCTTACTAAAAAGAATCAGATAGTCGACTGTCCGGACGCTGAAGCCTTAGCGGCTTTCAGGCATAATGTCCGAGACAAATGGCTCGCCAGACACCTCGGCCAAGAAAAGCCAAGAACAATGGCCACACTAACAAGTCTCATGACCCGCTTTTGCATAGGAGAGGACATCTGGTTGGCAAGATGCAGCACCAGTGACCCAAGTACATCCGAAACTAGGGATGGAAACGGAAAACCGTGACGCAATAAGGACCGTCGCCGGACTAAGGAAAAAAGTCTGAAGAGCGCGGCAGTCAACGCCGGATTCAAAAGCTCACGACAGAATCAGAAAAAGCCGCCCCTCCAAGATAACAGGGACGACCTATCCAACCTAAACAAAATCTTGGATAGGATATGTCAAATACACAGCACTCCCGGAAAGCCTGCTAACCATACCCATAGAGATTGTTGGGTTTTCAAACAATCCGGCAGACTCAACGCCGAACACAAGGGGCTCGACACACCAAGCGAAGACGAGGACGAACCCCAAAAGCAGAGTACCAGGAAACAAAAGAATTTCCCACAAGAAGTAAAAACAGTAAACTTACTCCACATAACAAAACGTGCGGCGCCCATAAAGGTACGCGCCCCACGGCCTATCCCAAAGGAATCCCGCCACTGGTTGTCAAAACCAATCATCTTCGATCATCTAGATTATTCTAGAATTGTCAGGAACCCAGGCTGGACTGCCCTGGTACTCGATCCAATAATTGGCGGACTCCAGTTTTCAAATGTCCTTATGGACGGTGGCAGCGGACTCAACCTGATATATCAGGACTCAATCCGCCACATGGGGATCGACCCAAAAAGAATTCGTCATAGCAAAACCTCCTTTCAAGGAGTAACGCCAGGTCCGGACACCCATTGCATGGGTTTTCTCCGGCTCGAGGTTATTTTCGGCTCTGCCGATAACTTCTGTCGTGAAAAGCTGACTTTCCACATCGTCCCATTCTCAAGTCGCTATCAAGCACTACTGGGACGCGAAGATTTCACCCGCTTTAACGCAATACCGGATTATGCATCTCTTACGCTTAAGATGCCCGGTCCACGCGGCATCATCTCCTTAAAGGGGAAGCGGTGAGAACACCTCCCCCAAGCGGAGGATTGTGTGGCCGCTTTAACAGCCCCACAATACAATGGCTTCACCAGCCAGAACATCGGAACAGGTCATTAAGACCACGGACACGGATAGACGAGTCCGGCACAAAAGTATCGTTGATAAAGGCTTAGTGGCCATATACCCTGCACTAGGGGCTTCACACGTATACAATAAGAGACAATAAAGCTCAATTTTTCATATTTTACTTTACACTTTGTTTATTTCATATAACTTTTGTTCGGCACGCCCCTTTTTTCAACTTAGTTGCTCTCTTTTTACAGATGAACGTCGTGCTGCGCCTGTCCAGGATACGGCACAACGGAGACACAGGCGCAGACATGCAGTAGGGACCCGTTCCAAGGATTCTTTTCAGATTAAGACCCTGCGTAAACCTTTTTTACTGTCTCTTGTTGATACACATCCCCTGGTTCTATGACCAAGGAGGAGGCTGGCGTCTTGGCATGTGGCCACGTCAGAATTCTTGCGCATACCTGGACACTAGGGGCATATACCTCAGAGCGTCACCTCGCCCACTCTCATAAAGACCGAATACCTTAGGGAGTGTTCGGCGTCGCGAGTTTGGCCTTATATGCATCAGCTCCGAGTCATGATTTTGGTCAAATGTTGGGTTGCCCGGCTCCTGTGTTCGGCCACCTTATGTTCCGCTCTATCGGCTAAGGCGGCACCAGGAGAACTACTACGATTGTGCCCTGGTTCCGCCAGGCGAGCACCTCAGTAGAGAAAGCCGAAAACCGACTGTCATGATATGGCGTGAGACTGGTCAACCACTCGATGACTCTCCGGAATCTGTAGGATTCCTCCGCATTAACGAAGGGCCGTTTCCCGACCAGGCACATACGCGCCCCGAATTCGGGCGAGCGCAGTCGCCACCAGGGGCTACCTAAATAGTCCCATTGTCAAGCTCCTATGGCTAAGTGAAAGTGTTAAAGTATTATAGTCCGGTAGCCTAGCTCGCTGCGCTATCACCTCCTTTGTAGGACCAAGACGTTGGATTAAGTGTGAAAATGCGCCTTCTGCGAGCACCCCCGCACTATGTGTGTGGGGGCTGAAGCCAACGACTGCAATCTTTCAGATTTTGTATACATATCTTAAAACGGCCGCACAGGAGGTGTTCCAAATACTTGAAGGCACAAGTATAAAAGGCTACTACAATTGATCAAAATATTGCTTTATAATTACATATGCTATCAGAACATATCATCCTTCGAGCACTGCGTCTCTATTACACGAGCGCCTTCAAGGACTTCCTGAAAATAGTGCTCGGAGGGTACTCGGCTTTTGTCCGAATCTCGGGATGCAACAACGGTGGTCTCCATCTCTGCCCAGTATGTCTTGATACGGGCAAGATCCATCCGTGCGCCCTCTATGCATGCTGACTTCTTCATCGCATTGATACGTGGCACCGCGTCAAGGAATTGTTGCACCAAGCTGAAATAACTCTTCGGCTCCGATCTCCCCGGCCACAGATAACCCATGACGTACTTCATGGCGAGTCCGCACAATCTATTCAGTTCGACCCATTGAGCTAGACGATCGTCCACTGCCAGTGGATGCTTTGGATTCTGGAACTGCGACCAGAAAAGCCTTTCCACTTCGCGATCTTCTTGATCTCGAAAGTATTCGGTCGCATCAGCAGCACTCGCTGCCAAATCCATATAGGTGTCCTCCGCACTCCACATCCGGTCCAACGGAGCAAACTTCGGATCGCAAAACTTCCTCCGCAGCATAAAGGGCTTTCCAGCCGCAATATGTCCGGCCTGACGCAGCTCCTCCTTCGCAGCTCTCATCGCAGCGCGAGCGTCCTTGGCATCAACAATGGCCTTCTCTAAGTCCGTCTGTCTCGCCCGGTCTTCTTTCTCAAGAAACTTGCAACGGTCAGCAGCACTTTTTAACTTCATGGCCATCATGGCCATCTCCTTCTTGCTTCAGCAGTGAGCAGCCTGTTCGGCTGTCAGCTCTCCAAGGGCCTTCTCGGCAGCCGCATCACTTTTCCTGGCTTGTTCCTTAGCTCGGGCAAGTTCCGCCCGAAGACTCTCCACGGCGGCCGCACCATCTGCGTCGAGCACACACATTGTAAGATACTGGCATAAAGCTCCTCTTACCAGATGCCGCCCAAGGAATTGCATACCCTGAGCCTCATCAAGCCGCTCGTTGACGAGCGCGATGTTGGCATCTGCCATGTCAAGTTGCCGCTTTAGTTTGGCAAAATCATCAGTTCGGCTCGATTCCGGACACTTCGCCACCTGTATACAAAGGCGACATTTTAGACCTAGGATTATGATCCTCTGCGCACCGTCAATTTTGACAACGCACAGAGTCTCAGGGGCTACTATCTACACAGGGTGCATCTTGTTTATGCGCAACTGACAAAGAAGTACATTATCAAACGTACCTCAAAACCCGTCAGTAAACTTCGGACGGCCTCATGCAATCCGCTTTCCGCGGACGAAATCCTTCCAATCACCGTACCCATCAATGCACGGTGCTCCTCTGAGATAGAAGCTCGCCCCAGCAGAATCATCAGCTCCTCCGACCGCGCATCGGACGGTGCCGGACTCGTCCTATGACCTCCATCAAAGGCCGGACGCGGAGAACCTTGGGGGGACATATGGCTACCTTCCATCCCTGCTGGATTCGGAGAAACCCTCCGCGATGGCAGGGGGAGGCGTTCCACTCTCCATCATCTCCGGAAGTAGATCCCCCGAAGACGAGCTCTGCTGAGAAGGGCTGAGGTCCGAGCTACAAAGTAAAATTTTGGTTAATCTTCTCAGATAAAAAGCAAGGATTTCTCTCATCCCTCTAAAGGAAAATCTTTCTCTACTTACGGCTCGCTGGAGGGCTAATCCCTTTGAGGGCGTAGTTCGGACGAGGATCTCCCCGGCGTCGGATCCTCTGATGAGGACTTTTTCCCCCGCTTTGAGGCCATGGTCTCCGGGTCATCAGAGGCGGCCCTCTTCTTCCCCTTAGGAGAGGAATTGTCGATTCTTCCCTTCGGAGCAGCCTCCTTCGAGGAGGCCATAGTTTCCTTGTCCTCCCCCTCACTTCCCTCCAAAGGCACGATCTTCAACATCCTGACTAGCACGGGATCCGGCCTGGTCTCAGGAAGGGGAGCCGGACACCGGATCAGCTTTGCCTTCGCTATCCACTCCTGTTTAAAAGGACAACTCTTTTAGGGGCGAGTTTATGACAATTTTACGGATAGCGAGTCCGGGCACGAGGTTACTTACTTGAGTATCCGGGTGATTGCAGCTTAAACCTGCGTCCTCGGTCAAATCTGGACACATTGATCATGATCCGAAGAACATTTTATACATCTCCACGGGCGTTCCGCCCATAAAATGCTGGAGAGCTCGTGGTCCCTCCGGATTAAACTCCCACAGACGAAGGGAGCGACGTTTGCCGGGCAGTGTTCGGCGAATCAGCACGACCTGCGTCACCTTGACCAGGTTGAGGTCTCTTTCTAAGAGATCCCTAATGCGGCCCTGCAACAAGGGCACGTCTTTGGATAACCCCCAATCTAATCCTTTGTTGACCCATGACGCTAGCCCTGGTGGGGGACCCGAGCGAAAGGCAGGAGGCGCCACCCACTTGGTGCTCCTGGGAGCGGTGATATAGAACCACTCTTGTTGCCACAAGCCGAGCTCCTCTTGAAAGGAGCCCTCGGGCCATAGAGCATCAGCATTCTTACTTATGACAGCGCCTCCGCACTCTGCGTGCCGTCCCTCGATCATCTTCGGCTCCACTCCAAAAGTCTTGAGCCATAATCCGAAGTGAGGAGTAACACGGAGGAACGCTTCGCACACAACGATGAATGAGGAAATGTGGAGGATGGACTCCGGAGCTAAGTCATGAAATTCCAGCCCATAATAGAACATCAGCCCCCTCACGAAGGGATCCATTGGGAAGCCTAACCCCCAAAGGAAGTGAGACATGAACACTATGCTCTGACCGGGCTGGGGACTGGGAATAGCCTGCCTTTGAGCAGGCAACCTATGCAAAATTTCGGCGGTCAAGAACTTAGCCTCTCTCAACTTTAGCACGTCCTCCTCCGTGACGGAGGAGGGCATCCATCGGCCTTGAAGGTCGGAACCGGACATTGTCAAGGTCCGAAGCGCCTGGAATCTGGAGCCTAGGGTGTTGGAACTCGAGGCGACGGGCGAACTTGTTTTGAGATTGGAGAAAAGGAGTAAGGCCTTGGTCTCTTTATAAGAGGTTGAATACCAGGAGCCCTCCCCGTAACCGTTTGGGACTCGCCTTTAATCGAGAAGACATGCTAACGGGCATGATTGGGTTACCCACGTCTGTATTGATGAGAATCCCGTAAATAAAGGGGACACGATCTCTGCTTTGACAAGACGTGCCAAGGAAACCGCCTCGCAAAACACGCTGAGGTGGAAAAGTGAAAACGATTCGAATAAAGGCTTGGCCGTAGTGTGATGTCACGCTGCGGAATACGTCAGCGGATTAGATTTGTGTTAATATTATTCTCTCTGTGGCAATACGTGGAAACTTATTTTGCAGAGCCGGACACTACTCTTGGTGTTTACAAACTTTTATGAAGAATTTGGAGGAGGAACCCGCCTTGCAATGCCGAAGACAATCTACGTGCCGGACTCGTCGTCATTGAAGCCTGGTTCAGGGGCTACTAAGGGAGTCCTGGATTGGGGGGTGTTCGGGTAGCCGGACTATACCTTCAGCCGGACTCCAGGACTATGAAGATACAATATTGAAGACTTCGTCCCGTGTACGGATGGGACTTTCCTTGGCGTGGAAGGCAAGCTTGGCGATGCGGATATTCAAGATCTCCTACCATTGTAACCGACTTTGTGTAACCCTAACCCTCTCCGGTGTCTATATAAACCGGAGGGTTTTAGTCCGTAGGACAACTTCATCATATAACAATCATACCATAGGCTAGCTTCTAGGGTTTAGCCTCCTTGATCTCGTGGTAGATCTACTCTTGTACTATCCATATCATCAATATTAATCAAGCAGGATGTAGGGTTTTACCTCCATCAAGAGGGCCCGAACCTGGGTAAATCATCGTGTTCCTTGCCTCCTGTTACCATCTGGCCTAGACGCACAGTTCGGGACCCCCTACCCGAGATCCACCGGTTTTGACACCGACACACACCAACAGGGATTGTTGGGTGTTCAAGCAGGCAAGCAAGTTAAATGCCGAAAATAGAGAGACGGGGCTGCATAGTGATGACGATGAAGAGCCCCGGCCGCCGAACAACAGTGGACAGAAGGGTTTTCCCCCACAAGTGCGGACGGTGAACATGATATACGCAACCCACATCCCCAAGAGGGAGCGGAAGCGCGCGTTAAGGGACGTATACGCGGTACAGCCAGTCGCCCCAAAGTTCAACCCATGGTCCTCCTGCCCGATCACCGTTGATCGAAGGGACCATCCCACTAGCACCCGTCATGGCGGATTCGCCGCATTGGTTCTAGACCCAATTATTGACGGATTTCATCTCACTAGAGTCCTTATGGACGGTGGCAGCAGCCTGAACCTGCTTTACCAGGATACAATGCGGAAAATGGGCATAGATCCCTCGAGGATTAAGCCCACCAAAACGACCTTTAAAGGCATAATACCAGGTGTAGAGGCCAACTGTACAGGCTCAGTCACACTTGAAGTGGTCTTCGGATCTCCGAATAATTTCCGAAGCGAGGAGTTAATCTTCGACATAGTCCCATTCCGCAGTGGCTATCATGCACTGCTCGGGCGAACCGCATTCGCCAAGTTCAATGCGGTACCGCACTACGCATACCTTAAGCTCAAGATGGCAGGCCCTTGAGGAGTAATTACGGTCAATGGAAACACCGAACGCTCTCTCTGAACGGAGGAGCACACGGCGACCCTTGCAGCGGAAGTACAAAGCGGCCTCTCCAGGCAGTTCTCCAGTCCGGCCATTAAACGTCCGGACATCGTCAAGCGCGCCCGGAGTAACCTACAACAAGACCGCCTGGCACGTTCCGAGTAGGCGTAGCAATGCGGCCCCAACCCCAGCCCTCGCAAAAATGCGACGCCAGTGCTTCGCGTACATAACTACGCTCTAGAAATACCATGGGTACAGGGGGAGGGGCACCATCACGACACGCCCGAAACACGGCTTAAACCGCACCAGGGGCTGCTGATTTTTTAATTTTCTCTTACTTTCAGGACTCCATTCTTCGGAAGGCCTGTTTGGCAGTTCAATTGCCGCACAAACGATGCAAGAACCAGGGAAGCAGACAAGCCATGCCGCATTACGGAACTCCCAGGTGGTCTCTATCACGAGCAGTATACCTATTTCGCATACCATTCCGCAGCCTGCCCCTGGAACGGACATGTTAAATAGTCCAACCTTTTGCTTATCGCATTATTTCGCATCGTTCTGCTTTGATCGCAGCCCTTTTTAATAAATAATGCATAGCTTTTGTCTATTTTTGCATTACTCTATTTTTTACAAATATATGTTCCTTAACGACATGTTGCACCCGTACACTTTGGTATGGCCAAAATGCGCCAGGGGCTTTAGTACCCCTCAATATGGTGTGAGAAGTCCGAACACTTTAACAAGTGCGGCACCCCGAACTTATAGCATTATATGCATCGGCTCCGAATCATGTCTTGGGTCAATAGTTGGGTTTGCTCGGCTCCTATGTTTTGGTGCCTTACGTTCCGCTATATCGGCTAAGGTAGCACTGGGAGAACTACTGCGATTGTGCCCCAGTTGAGCTAGGTCGAGCACCTCAGTAGAGAAAGCTAAAACTGACTGTCATGATGAAGCGAGAGCCGGTCGCTGTTCGAGAGGTTTTTCGAGTCCCTAAAGACTTATGCCACTTAGAGCAAGGAGTCGGCTCTGTCTGGCCAAGGCGTGGATAGCGCCCCAAACTCGGTCTTCCGAATACCAGGGGCTTCGCTGAAATTTAAAATTATAGAATTCTATGGCTAAGTGAGAGTGTTCACGCATTATAGTCCGATTGCCTTGTTCGTTGTGTTGAAAATATGCCCTAGAGGCAATAATAAAAGTATTATTATTATATTTCTTTGTTCATGATAATTGTCTTTATTCATGCTATAACTGTATTATCCGGAAATCGTAATACACGTGTGAATAATAGACACCAACATGTCCCTAGTAAGCCTCTAGTTGACTAGCTCGTTGATCAACAGATAGTCATGGTTTCCTGACTATGGACATTGGATGTCATTGATAACGAGATCACATCATTAGGAGAATGATGTGATGGACAAGACCCAATCCTAAACATAGCACAAGATCGTATAGTTCGTTTGCTAGAATTTTCCAATGTCAAGTATCTTTTCCTTAGACCATGAGATCGTGTAACTCCCGGATACCGTAGGAGTGCTTTGGGTGTGCCAAACATCACAACGTAACTGGGTGACTATAAAGGTATACTACGGGTATCTCTGAAAGTGTCTGTTGGGTTGACATGGATCAAGACGGGGATTTGTCACTCCGTATGACGGAGAGGTATCACTGGGCCCACTCAGTAATGCATCATCATAATGAACTCAAAGTGACCAAGTGTTTGGTCACGGGATCGTGCATTACGGTACGAGTAAAGTGACTTGCTGGTAACGAGATTGAACGAGGTATTGGGATACCGACGATCGAATCTCGAGCAAGTAACATACCGATTGACAAAGGGAATTGTATACGGGGTTGTTTGAATCCTCGACATAGTGGTTCATCCGATGAGATCATCGAGGAGCATGTGGGAGCCAACATGGGTATCCAGATCCCGCTGTTGGTTATTGACCGGAGAGCGATCTCGGTCATGTCTACATGTCTCCCGAACCCGTAGGGTCTACACACTTAAGGTTCGGTGATGCTAGGGTTGTAGGGATATGTATATGCAGTAACCCGAATGTTGATCGGAGTCCCGGATGAGATCCCGGACGTCACGAGGAGTTCCGGAATGGTTCGGAGGTAAAGAATTATATATAGGAAGTACTATTTCAGCCATCGGGACAAGTTTCGGGGTTATCGGTATTGTACCGGGACCACCGGGTGGGGCCACCTGTCCCGGGGGGCCACATGGGCTGTAGGGGGTGCGCCTTGGCCTACATGGGCCAAGGGAACCAGCCCGAAGAGGCCCATGCGCCTAGGGTTTCAAGGAGGAAGAGTCCTAGGAGGGGAAGGCACCTCCTAGGTGCCTTGGGGAGGAGGGATTCCTCCCCCTTGGCCGCACCCCCTAGGAGATTGGATCTCCTAGGGCCAGCGCCCCCCCTTGGCCCTCCTATATATAGTGGGGGAAGGAGGGCTTTCAGAACACGCCTTTGGTTGCCTCCTTCTCCCTCTCCAACACCTCCTCCTCCTCCATAGCGCTTGGCAAAGCCCTGACGGAGTACTGCAGCTCCATCATCACCACGCCGTCGTGCTGCTGCTGGTGCCATCTCCCTCAACCTCTCCTTCCCCCTTGATGGATCAAGAAGAAGGAGACGTGGCTGTTCCGTACGTGTGTTGAACGCGGAGGTGCCGTCCGTTCGGTGCTAGGATCTTCGGTGATTCGAATCACGTCGAGTACGACTCCCTCATCCACGTTCTTTGAACGCTTCCGCTCGCGATCTACAAGGTACGTAGATGCATCTAATCACTCGTTGCTAGATGAACTCCTAGATGGATCTTGGTGAAACCGTAGGAAAATTTTTGTTTTCTGCAACGTTCACCAACAGTGGCATCATGAGCTAGGTCTATGCGTAGTTCTTCTTGCGCGAGTAGAACACAATTTTTTGTGGGCATAGATGTTGTCAACTTTCTTGCCGCTACTAGTCTTATCTTGCTTCAACGGTATTGTGGGATGAAGCGGCCCGGACCAACCTTACACGTACGCTTACGTGAGACCGGTTCCACCGACTAACATGCACAAGTTGCATAAGGTGGCTGGCGGGTGTCTGTCTCTCCTACTTTAGTTGGAGCGGATTCGATGAAAAGGGTCCTTATGAAGGGTAAATAGAAGTTGACAAATCACGTTGTGGCTTTCACGTAGGTAATAAAACGTTCTTGCTAGAACCCTACTTCAGCCACGTAAAACTTGCAACAACAATTAGAAGACGTCTAACTTGTTTTTGCAGCAAGTGCTTTGTGATATGATATGGCCAAAGTTGTGATGAATGATGAATGATCTATATGTGATGTATGAGATGTTCATGCTATTGTAAAAGGAATCACAACTTACATGTCGATGAGTATGACGGTGACAAGATGGTCATGGAGCCCCAAGATGGAGATCAAAGGAGCTATGTGATATTGGCCATATCATGTCACTATTATTATTTGATTGCATGTGATGTTTATCATGTTTTGCATCTTGTTTGCTTAGAACGACGGTAGTAAATAAGATGATCCCTCATAATAATTTCAAGAAAGTGTTCCCCCTAACTGTGCACCGTTGCTAAAGTTCGTCGTTTCGAAGCACCATGTGATGATCGGGTGTGATAGATCCTTACGTTCACATACAACGGGTGTAAGACAGATTTACACACGCAATACACTTAGGTTGACTTGACGAGCCTAGCATGTGCATAGACATGGCCTCGAAACACAGAAGACCGAAAGGTCGAGCATGAGTCGTATAGAAGATACGATCAACATGAAGATGTTCACCGACGTTGACTAGTCCGTCTCACGTGATGATCGGACACGGCCTAGCCAACTCGGATCATGTTATACTTAGATGACTAGAAGAGGGATGTCTATCTAAGTGGGAGTTCATTATAATTTGATTAGATGAACTTAATTATCATGAACTTAGTCTAAAATATTTACAATGTGTCTTGTAGATCAAATGGCCAACGTAGTCCTCAACTTCAACGCGTTCCTAGAGAAAACCAAGCTGAAAGACGATGGCAGCAACTACACGGACTGGGTCCGGAACCTGAGGATCATCCTCATAGCTGCCAAGAAAGATTATGTCCTACAAGCACCGCTAGGTGATGCACCTGTTCTCCCTGCAGAACAAGACGTTATGAACGCTTGGCAGGCACGTACCGATGACTACTCCCTCGTTCAGTGCGGCATGCTTTACAGCTTAGAGCCGGGGCTCCAAAAGCGTTTTGAGAGACATGGAGCATATGAGATGTTCGAAGAGCTGAAAATGGTTTTTCAAGCTCATGCCCGGGTCGAGAGATATGAAGTCTCCGACAAATTCTTCAGCTGTAAGATGGAGGAAAATAGTTCTATCAGTGAGCACATACTCACTATGTCTGGGTTATATAACCGCTTGACTCAGCTAGGAGTTAATCTCCCGGATGACGCGGTCATTGACAGAATCCTCCAGTCGCTTCCACCGAGCTACAAGAGCTTTGTGATGAACTTCAATATGCAGGGGATGGAAAAGACCATTCCTGAAGTATTTGCTATGCTGAAATCAGCAGAGGTAGAAGTCAAGAAGGAACATCAAGTGTTGATGGTCAATAAAACCACTAAGTTCAAGAAGGGAAAGGGTAAAAAGAACTTCAAGAAGGACGGCAAGGAAGTTGCCGCGCCCGACAAGCAAGCTGCCGGGAAGAAGTCAAAGCATGGACCCAAGCCTGAGATGGAGTGCTTTTATTGCAAAGGGAAGGGTCACTGGAAACGGAACTGCCCCAAATACTTAGCGGACAAGAAGGCCGGCAACACCAAAGGTATATTTGATATACATGTAATTGATGTGTACCTTACCAGTACTCGTAGTAACTCCTGGGTATTTGATACCGGTGCCGTTGCTCATATTTGTAACTCACAGCAGGAGCTGCGGAATAAACGGAGACTGGCGAAGGACGAGGTGACGATGCGCGTCGGGAATGGTTCCAAGGTCGATGTGATCACCATCGGCACGCTACCTCTACATTTACCTACGGGATTAGTTTTGAACCTCAATAATTGTTATTTAGTGCCAAGTTTGAGCATGAACATTGTATCAGGATCTCATTTAATTCGAGATGGCTACTCATTTAAATCCGAGAATAATGGTTGTTCTATTTATATGAGAGATATGTTTTATGGTCATGCTCCGATGGTGAATGGTTTATTCTTTATGAATCTCGAGCGTAATGCTACACATATTCATAGTGTAAGTACCAAAAGATGTAAGATTGATAATGATAGTCCCACATACTTGTGGCACTGCCGCCTTGGTCACATAGGTGTCAAACGCATGAAGAAGCTCCATGCTGATGGACTTTTAGAGTCTCTTGATTATGAATCATTTGACACGTGCGAACCATGCCTCATGGGTAAAATGACCAAGACTCCGTTCTCAGGAACAATGGAGCGAGCAACCAACTTATTGGAAATCATACATACTGATGTGTGCGGTCCAATGAGTGTTGAGGCTCGCGGTGGCTATCGTTATGTTCTCACCCTTACTGATGACTTGAGTAGATATGGGTATGTCTACTTGATGAAACACAAGTCTGAGACCTTTGAAAAGTTCAAGGAATTTCAGAGTGAAGTTGAGAATCAACATGACAGGAAAATCAAGTTTCTACGATCAGATCGTGGAGGAGAATACTTGATCACGAGTTTGGTACACACTTAAGAAAATGTGGAATAGTTTCACAACTCACGCCGCCTGGAACACCTCAGCGTAATGGTGTGTCCGAACGTCGTAATCGCACTCTATTAGATATGGTGCGATCTATGATGTCTCTTGCCGGTTTACCACTATCTTTTTGGGGCTATGCTTTAGAGACTGCCGCATTCACTTTAAATAGGGCACCGTCGAAATCCGTTGAGACGACACCGTTTGAATTATGGTTTGGGAAGAAACCTAAGCTGTCGTTTCTAAAAGTTTGGGGATGCGATGCTTATGTCAGGAAACTTCAACCTGAAAAGCTCGAATCCAAATCGGAAAAATGCGTCTTCATAGGATACCCTAAAGAAACTATTGGGTATATCTTCTACCTCAGATCCGAAGGCAAGATCTTTGTTGCCAAGAATGGATCCTTTCTAGAGAAAGAGTTTCTCTCGAAAGAAGTAAGTGGGAGGAAAGTAGAACTTGATGAAGTATTACCTCTTGAACCGGAAAATGGCGCAACTCAAGAAAATGTTCCTGAGGCGCCTGCACCGACTAGAGAGGAAGTTATTGATGATGATCAAGATACTTCTGATCAAGCTCCTACTGAAATTCGAAGGTCCACAAGGACACGTTCCACACCAGAGTGGTACGGCAACCCTGTCTTGGAAATCATGTTGTTAGACAACGGTGAACCTTCGAACTATGAAGAAGCGATGGCGGGCCCGGATTCCGACAAATGGCTAGAAGCCATGAAATCCGAGATAGGATCCATGTATGAAAACGAAGTATGGACTTTGACTGACTTGCCCGTTGAACGGCGAGCCATAGAAAATAAATGGATCTTTAAGAAGAAGACAGACGCGGATGATAATGTGACCATCTATAAAGCTAGGCTTGTCGCTAAGGGTTATCGACAAGTTCAAGGGGTTGACTACGATGAGACTTTCTCACTGGTAGCGAAGCTAAAGTCCGTCCGAATCATGTTAGCAATTGCCGCATTCTACGATTATGAAATATGGCAAATGGACGTCAAAACGGCATTCCTTAATGGTTTCCTTAAGGAAGAATTGTATATGATGCAACCGGAAGGTTTTGTGGATCCTAAGAATGCTGATAAGGCGTGCAAGCTCCAACGCTCGATTTATGGGCTGGTGCAAGCATCTCGGAGTTGGAACATTCGCTTTGATGAGATGATCGAAGCGTTTGGGTTTACGCAGACTTATGGAGAAGCCTGCGTTTACAAGAAAGTGAGTGGGAGCTCTGTAGCATTTCTCATATTATATGTAGATGACATACTTTTGATGGGAAATGATATAGAACTCTTGGACAGCATTAAGGCCTACTTGAATAAAAGTTTTTCAATGAAGGACCTTGGTGAAGCTGCTTATATATTAGGCATCAAGATCTATAGAGATAGATCAAGACGCCTCATAGGTCTTTCACAAAGCACATACCTTGATAAGATATTGAAGAAATTCAATATGGATCATTCTAAGAAGGGGTTCTTGCCTGTGTTACAAGGTGTGAAATTGAGCTCGGCTCAATGTCCGACCATGGCAGAAGATATAGAAGAAATGAGTGTCATCCCCTATGCCTCAGCCATAGGTTCTATTATGTATGCCATGCTGTGTACCAGACCTGATGTAAACCTTGCCGTAAGTTTGGTAGGAAGGTACCAAAGTAATCCCAGCAAGGAACACTGGACAGCGGTCAAGAATATCCTGAAGTACCTAAAAAGGACTAAGGAAATGTTTCTCGTTTATGGAGGTGATGAAGAGCACGTCGTAAAGGGTTACGTCGACGCTAGCTTCGACACAGATCTGGATGACTCAAAGTCACAAACCGGATACGTGTATGTTTTGAATGGTGGGGCAGTAAGCTGGTGCAGTTGCAAGCAGAGCGTCGTGGCGGGATCTACATGTGAAGCGGAGTACATGGCAGCCTCGGAGGCAGCACATGAAGCAATTTGGGTGAAGGAGTTCATCACCGACCTAGGAGTCATACCCAATGCGTCGGGGCCGATCAAGCTCTTCTGTGACAACACTGGAGCTATTGCTCTTGCAAAGGAGCCCAGGTTTCACAAGAAGACAAGGCACATCAAGCGTCGCTTCAACTCCATTCGTGAAAATGTTCAAGATGGAGACATAGAGATTTGTAAAGTACATACGGACCTGAATGTAGCAGATCTGTTGACTAAACCTCTCCCTAGAGCAAAACATGATCAACACCAGAATTCCATGGGTGTTCGATTCATCACAATGTAATTAGATTATTGACTCTAGTGCAAGTGGGAGACTGTTGGAAATATGCCCTAGAGGCAATAATAAAAGTATTATTATTATATTTATTTGTTCATGATAATTGTCTTTATTCATGCTATAACTGTATTATCCGGAAATCGTAATACACGTGTGAATAATAGACACCAACATGTCCCTAGTAAGCCTCTAGTTGACTAGCTCGTTGATCAACAGATAGTCATGGTTTCCTGACTATGGACATTGGATGTCATTGATAACGAGATCACATCATTAGGAGAATGATGTGATGGACAAGACCCAATCCTAAACATAGCACAAGATCGTATAGTTCGTTTGCTAGAGTTTTCCAATGTCAAGTATCTTTTCCTTAGACCATGAGATCGTTTAACTCCCGGATACCGTAGGAGTACTTTGGGTGTGCCAAACGTCACAACGTAACTGGGTGACTATAAAGGTATACTACGGGTATCTCCGAAAGTGTCTGTTGGGTTGACATGGATCAAGACGGGGATTTGTCAGTCCATATGACGGAGAGGTATCACTGGGCCCACTCAGTAATGCATCATCATAATGAGCTGAAAGTGACCAAGTGTTTGGTCATGGGATCATGCATTACAGTACGAGTAAAGTGACTTGCTGGTAACGAGATTGAACGAGGTATTGGGATACCGACGATCGGATCTCGAGCAAGTAACATACCGATTGACAAAGGGAATTGTATACGGGGTTGTTTGAATCCTCGACATAGTGGTTCATCCGATGAGATCATCGAGGAGCATGTGGGAGCCAACATGGGTATCCAGATCCCGCTGTTGGTTATTGACCGGAGAGCGATCTCGGTCATGTCTACATGTCTCCCGAACCCGTAGGGTCTACACACTTAAGGTTCGGTGACGCTAGGGTTGTAGGGATATGTATATGCAGTAACCCGAATGTTGTTCGGAGTCCCGGATGAGATCCCGGACGTCACGAGGAGTTCCGGAATGGTCCGGAGGTAAAGAATTATATATAGGAAGTACTATTTCGGCCATCGGGACAAGTTTCGGGGTTATCGATATTATACCGGGACCACCGGAAGGGTCCCGGGGGCCCACCGGGTGGGGCCACCTATCCCGGGGGGCCACATGGGCTGTAGGGGGTGCGCCTTGGCCTACATGGGCCAAGGGCACCAGCCCCAAGAGGCCCATGCGCCTAGGGTTTCAAGGAGGAAGAGTCCTAGGAGGGGAAGGCACCTCCTAGGTGCCTTGGGGAGGAGGGATTCCTCCCCCTTGGCCGCACCCCCTAGGAGATTGGATCTCCTAGGGCCGGCGCCCCCCCCTTGGCCCTCCTATATATAGTGGGGGAAGGAGGGCTTTCAGAACACGCCTTTGGTTGCCTCCTTCTCCCTCTCCAACACCTCCTCCTCCTCCATAGCGCTTGGCGAAGCCCTGACGGAGTACTGCAGCTCCATCATCACCACGCCGTCGTGCTGCTGCTGGTGCCATCTCCCTCAACCTCTCCTTCCCCCTTGCTGGATCAAGAAGAAGGAGACGTGGCTGTTCCGTACATGTGTTGAATGCGGAGGTGCCGTCCGTTCGGTGCTAGGATCTTCGGTGATTCGAATCACGTCGAGTACGACTCCCTCATCCACGTTCTTTGAACGCTTCCGCTTGCGATCTACAAGGTACGTAGATGCATCTAATCACTCGTTGCTAGATGAACTCCTAGATGGATCTTGGTGAAACCGTAGTAAAATTTTTGTTTTCTGCAACGTTCCCCAACACGTTGTGCTGAGCGCCTCCCTCGAAGGACCCAAACATGGGAAAAAGAGCGCTCAGGTTTATCCCCGAACACCCTAGCACTAGCGGCACGGGGGCAGAAGCCGATGACTCGCCATCTCTCAGAATTGATAAACAGCCGCACAGAAGGTAATATTTTAAATTCCAACAGCATTGCTTAGCGCATATGAACAAGTTTTCAGCGCACAGGACAAAACGAGCGAGTTTTACTCAAAAATTACATCCCTGGAACATTCATCCGCCACAAGGCGGGCACCCTTCAGAACATCCGTATAATAATTCTCGAGTTTGCGATGCTCTTTCCCCGGTGGTGGCCCGTCCTTCACAAGCTTCTCAGCATCCAGCTTGCCCCAGTGCACCTTAGCACGGGCAAGGGCCCTACGGGCACCTTCAATGCAGGCGGAGCGCTTGATGACTTCGAGCCTTGGACAGGCCCCCACCAGCCGCCGCACCAGCCCGAAATAGCTCCCAAGCAGAGCCTCTCCAGGCCACAGCCGAACTATGAGGCCCTTCATGGCCTGTTCGGCCGCCTTGTGGAGCTCGACCAGTTGCTTCAGCTGGTCGCTCAGGGGCACGGGGTGTCCGACCTCAGCATACTGAGACCAGAACACCTTCTCTGTCGAGCTGCCCTCCTCGGCTCGATAGAATGCGGCGGCATCGGACACGCTACGGGGAAGATCTGCGAATGCTCCTGGAGAGCTCCGGATTCGGGTAAGTAACAAGTAACTCACGTTTATGTGTTTGCTTTGCATAAAGAATGCCTTACCCGCCGCTATCTTTTTCACCGCATCCAACTCCTGGAGGGTCTTCTGGGTTTCGGCCTTGGTAGACTTGGCATTTTCAATAGCCATCACGAGCTCGGACACTCGCGTCTTTGAGTCAAGCTCCAAACTCTCATGTTTTTTCATGAGAGCCTAGAGCTCTTGCTGCACCTTTCCAACCTGGGCCTCATACTTCTCCCGCTTGGTGCGCTCCGTGGCCGCCCTCTTCTCGGCCTCGACCAGCGCTTGCTTAAGGGTCGCCACCTCCGACGTGGCCCCTACAATAGCCACGATAATCCTATCATTTTTTTTGCAATTGCACCTTTTTATATATATATTTAAACAATGTATTTCTTACCTTCCTTGTCGTCAAGCTGCTTCTTGGCACGCCCGAGCTCTTGCTTGGACTGCTCGAGGTTCTGCTTTAGCGTGTCCACTTCCGTAGTTAGTGCGACGTACGCCAGCAGAGAAGCCTGCATACGCATATTGACTCCTTTTTGTTAGACTCCTGCGAATTTTATTTGATCCTCTCTTCGGCTTTTCTTCCCGAATGCCAAACAGAGCATCAGGGGCTACTGTCTATGCGGTAATATTATTTACACATTCTTTACTTACCTCAAAGCCTGTTAAAAGGCTAGTACAAGCTTCAGTCAGTCCGCTCTTGGCGAGCTGAACCTTCTGGACCACCGCACTCATAATGGTGCGGTGCTCCTCGTCGATGGAGGCGCCTTTGAGCACCTCCAACAGATTGTCCGGCGCCTCCGGTTGGACGGGGGTCACCGTCACGGTGGGCTTGCTCCTCTTGGAAGGAGGTCGCCCGCCGGACTCTGGAACCTTTGAAGGTTCCAGAGCGGTGTCCGGCCTAGAGCCGGACTTGGAGCCATGGGGGGTTTTATCCCCTTTACTCCTGGAGTCCGGGAGGTCGCCTTGTGGCGCCTCTAGGACCACCTCCTCCTGGCTTGGAACCTGTTGGGACAACACTTCGGCGTCGTCCGTAGGGCGGGGGGAGGAAGCCGTCGGAAGCGAATTCACATCCGACGAGTCTAGTGAACCGCTCGACGACGCGTCGAGCGGTCTTTGGGTGGGCTGCATAAGCATATTCGACATAAGGGAAAGCTGTGCAATAAAGGAATATTATGAATTACTCTGGTATCCGGATACTTACGATTTCGCCAGGGGCTTGGCCCTGAGCGGCCACTCCTCTCCGCCGTCATCGGCGTCGGTGGAGTAGTCCGGAGGAAGGGTTTTCCCCCTCTTGGACCCTTCGGCCTCCCCAGTGAGGGCGGCCTTCCTTTTCTTCTCTCCCCCCGCTGGAGGGGAAGAGGTCTCTTCTTCCTCCTCCTCGTCTTCACGGGAGGAATGCGCCTTGGAGCCGTCGGATGATGAACCCGACACCTCTCGGTGTCGGGCACTTTTTCGAGTCCCCGTGGCCTTCTTCGTGGCCTTCTTCTCTGGTGCCACATGGGGTGCCGAAACCAGCAGCTTCGCCAAGCGGGCATCGGCTGGGTCTTCGGGCAAAGGAGCCAGACAGTCGATCTGTCCGGACTTCGCCTGCCAAACCTGTCAAAGGTAAGGGAGCTTAGATCCCGCATAGAGTTAAACTATGGAAAACTAATACCCTGTAAAAGTTACAAACAACTTACCGCGCTAGCGCGTCGCCGCGTGCTGAATCCGCGATCCTCGGTAGCGGATGCGGGAGCCTCGGCGCCCTTGAAAAGCACCTTCCAGGCAT
This sequence comes from Triticum urartu, assembly GCF_003073215.2. Classification (NCBI taxonomy): domain Eukaryota; kingdom Viridiplantae; phylum Streptophyta; class Magnoliopsida; order Poales; family Poaceae; genus Triticum; species Triticum urartu. The sequence goes on along the minus strand of NC_053027.1, from coordinate 512,097,421 downwards.
CTTCGTACATCGTGTCGAAGAGCCTGCTCAGAGTTCGGTGCCGCGCCGGGTTGAACTCCCAGAGATTGAAGGCCCGTTGTTGACACGGGAGGATAAGTCGGATGAGCATAACCTGGACTACGTTGACAAGCCTGAGCTGCTTGTCCACCAGGGTTTGGATGCATGTTTGCAGTCCAGTCACCTCTCCTTTGCTGCCCCACGACAGGCCCATCTCTTTCCAGGATGTGAGCCGCGTTGGGGGTCCGGACCGGAACTCGGGGGCTGCGACCCACTTAGGGTCGCGCGGCTCGGTGATGTAAAACCACCCTGATTGCCACCCCTTCAGGGTCTCCACATAGGAGCCCTCGAGCCATAAGACGTTGGGCATCTTGCCCACCATGGTGCCTCCGCACTCCGCCTGGTTGCCGTGCACCACCTTCGGCTTGACATTGAAAGTCTTGAGCCATAGGCCGAAATGGGGGCGGATGCAGAGGAAAGCTTCGCACAAGACGATAAACGCCGAGATGTTGAGGATGAAGTTCGGCGCCAGATCATGGAAATCCAGGCCGTAGTAGAACATGAGTCCCCGGACGAGTGGGTGGATAGGAAAGCCTAGTCCACGGAGGAAGTGGGGAAGGAACACTACCCTCTCATGGGGCCTTGGGGTGGGGTGGAGCTACCCCTCTTCGGGAAGCCGGCACGCGATGTCGTTAGACAAGTATCCGGCCTTCCTTAGTTTTTTGATGTGTCCCTCCGTGACAGAGGAGACCATCCACTTGCCTCCCGCTCCGGACGTGCCTGGAGAAGCTTGAGGTGGGGAGTGCAGACTTGGGCGCTGGAGCTCGAGTGCGCGAAAATGGATAGGCAAAGGAGGAAGAAGGCGTAGGTGAAAAGGTGGATCCTTATCCCCTTATATGGATGGACGCAACTATGTGTCCCCACCAGCCTGGTAAAACTCGCTTATCTCCAAGCGCCGTAATCAATGGCGCGGTTGGGTTACCCACGCCCGTATTGATGAGAATCCCAGAATAAGGGGACACGATCTCTGCTTTAACAAGACGTGACAAGGAAACCGCCTCGCATGACGCGCTGAGGTGGGATAATAAAACAATTCGAATAAAGGCTTGGCCGTGGTGCATCACACTATGGAATACGTCAGCAGATTAGATTTGTGTAAATATTATTCTCTCTATGGCAATATGTGGAAACTTATTTTGCAGAGCCGGACACTGTCTTTGTGTTCAAAATCTTCTATGAAGTACTTGGACGAGGAACCCGCCTTGCAATGCCGAAGACAATCTGCGCGCCGGACTCGTCATCATTGAAGCCTGGTTCAGGGGCTACTGAGGGAGTCCTGGATTAGGGGGTGTCCGGATGGCCGGACTATACCTTCAGCCGGACTCCTGGACTATGAAGATACAAGATTGAAGACTTCGTCCCGTGTCCGGAAGGGACTTTCCTTGGCGTGGAAGGCAAGCTTGGTGATACGGATATATAGATCTCCTACCATTGTAACCGACTTTGTGTAACCCTAACCCTCTCCGGTGTCTATATAAACCGGAGGGTTTTAGTCCGTAGGACAACATACAGAACAACAATCATACCATGGGCTAGCTTCTAGGGTTTAGCCTCTCCGATCTCGTGGTAGATCTACTCTTGTAGTACCCATATCATCAATATTAATCAAGCAGGATGTAGGGTTTTACCTCCATCAAGAGGGCCCGAACCTGGGTAAAACTTCGTGTCCCTTGCCTCCTGTTACCATCCGGCCTAGACGCACAGTTCGGGACCCCCTACCCGAGATCCACCGGTTTTGACACCGACACTACCTGAAGCGCATGCTGCTACCACTATTCGACGATGAGGCCATTGAGCCAATACCGTCAAGATATAATCATGCTGACGAAACAGACCGACCACCACGTGGACGGGACAAAGCGGCTACTTATGTCGAACACCAGCCCGCGTCACCTCGCCGTCGAGGCAAAGAGGTAGCGGCTCTGGGCTATACCTATGACTTACGTCAGGACCTGGACAATAGAGCCGGTCAGACTAGATCAATCTACGGATCAAGGGGACGTGCTCTAGCACAAGACGACTACCATCAAGCTTGGCGCGATAAGCATAACCAAACTCGGGCCGAACACCGAACTGGAATGTCATCCGAACTCCATCGCGACGTTACCTGATATAGAGGCGCCGCACACCCCTTGTGCTTTACCGATGAGGTAATGTAGCACCAGTTCCCAGAAGGGTTCAAATCCGTAAACATTGAAGCATACGATGGAACGACAGATCCCGCTGTATGGATCGAAGATTTTCTTCTCCATATTCATATAGCTCACGGTGACGATCTCCACGCCATTAAATACCTCCCCCTAAAGCTAAAGGGACCAACACACCACTGGTTGAATAGCCTCTTGATGTCTACTACACAACTTTATTCTTGTAGACACGTGTTGGGCCTCCAAGCACAGAGTTTTGTAGGACAGTAGCAATTTTCCCTCAAGTGGATGACCTAAGGTTTATCTCAATCTGTGGGGGGCGTAGGATGAAGATGGTCTCTCTCCAACAACCCTGCAATCAAATACAAGAAATCTCTTGTGTCTCCAACACACCTAATACAATGGTGAAAGGATCGATATAGTTGACTAGAGGGGGGGTGAATAGGCAACTAACAATTTTTAGCTTTTCTTTACCAAATTAAACTTTGCATCAAAGTAGGTTGTCTGGATATACAACTAGGTGAGCAACCTATATGATGCAACAACAACAAGCACACAAGCAAGCAAGGGAGATGACACAAATAAGCTTGCACAAGTAAAGGCACGAGATAACCAAGAGTGGAGCCGGTGAAGACGAGGATGTGTTACCGAAGTTCCTTCCTTTTGAGGGGAAGTACGTCTCCGTTGGAGCGGTGTGGAGGCACAATGCTCCCCAAGAAGCCACTAGGGCCACCGTATTCTCCTCACGCCCTCACACAATGCGAGATGCCGTGATTCCACTATTGGTGCCCTTGGAGGCGGCGACCGGACCTTTACAAACAAGGTTGGGGCAATCTCCACAACTTAATTGGAGGCTCCCAACAACATCACGAAGCTTCACCACAATGGAATATGGCTCCGCGGTGACCTCAACCGTCTAGGGTGCTCAAACACCCAAGAGTAACAAGATCCACAAGGGATTAGTGGGGGGAATCAAATTTCTCTTGGTGGAAGTGTAGATCGAGGCCTTCTCAACCAATCCCTAGAAAATCAACAAGTTTGATTGGCTAGGGAGAGAGATCGGGCGAAAATGGAGCTTGGAGCAACAATGGAGCTTAGGGTTGGAAGAGGTGGTCAAATCGGAGAAGAAGACACCCCTTATATAGTGGAGAGACAAATCCAACCGTTATCCACTTAACCAGCCCGCGACCTATGGTACTACCGCAAGGGCTCACGGTACTACCGCAGTGAGCCGCGGTACTACCGTGGCCACGACAGGAGCTAGCCCAGGCCTGCAGCAAAGAAGCTGGGGGCGGTACTGCCGCTCACGCGGTACTACCACAGCCCCTTGCGGTACTACCGAAAGGCATGATTGGACTAGCGTGGGAAGGGCGCGGACAAATAAAAAAACGTCCGTGGCAACTTCCGCTGACTTTCAAATAGTGCAAAAATCCGACACGGTACTATCGCACAAGGCACGCGGTACTACCGTGCAGGGAGCGGATGTAAAAATTGCATCCGCCCTACTTCCGCTTATGGTGCTGTGCCGGGCCAGGACTCACGGTACTACGGCTCCCAAGGAGCGGTACTACCGTGACCACCTGCGGTACTACTGCAGGGGCCTGCGGTACTACCGCTCTGAAGAGAAGTACTACCGCATGCCCCAGAACAACAACACTGAGAATTCTTCTTTTTGCATAAACACGAAGAAACGGAGGATGCTCCATAGTGCTAAGGGAAAGGAAGTGCAAAAAGGAGTAAACGTGTACGTGATGATTCCACCCAAACCTTTCCAATGCGGACCCCCTCTTAATAGTACGGCTTTCCTACGACTCAAATCCACCGAAAAAGGAACGTAGAAAAATGCCGTCTTCAATAATCTTCGAGGGGCACCAAACCATCTTGTGCCTAGTAATGAAATGTCTGAAATACTCAAGGCACACGATTAGTCCGCAAAAGCATTGTCATCAATCACCAAAACACCTTAGGGATAATTATGCCCTTACAATCTCCCCCTTTTTGGTGGATTGATGACAATACGGGATCTGCACAAGGGAGAAAATATAGAACATGAGCAAACCACACATCTCTAAAATATAGACGAGCTCCCCCTAGTTGCGTGTTATCTAGATAAGTGCTTTGGACTGCACGACACACATACTAGGATCAACACTCCCCCTATATTTTATAGACATGGCACATCTTGAATAATAAGGCTAACACTAAGCAAGATAGTAAATATGAGCATAATATAAGTGGCACAAGATATCATAAGATCAATAAGGTGAGATAGATAGAGTGCATATGTCTTACACCATATGATAGATAAGACTCACAAGCTCAAACAAGCTCAAACCAAACCAAAGCAAATAAGGTTCAGCGGACCAAACGACTCGCAAAGCAAACACAAACACGACACACGACTCGAAATTCCCTACACTCTCTCCCCCTTTGGCATCGAGACGCCAAAAAGGCAGAGAGGACACCTACAACACAAGGGGTGGCTCAAGCGGAGTAGTCACTCGCACACTCTTCTTCGGACTTGGCAACGGGGATGGGCTCCTCCTCAGAATCAGTCCACCTGTAGCCTTGTTTTGCCATCCATTCGGCCTCTGGAGTGATGTGCTCTTCAGAGCCGCCAGAAACGTCCTCTCCAAAAACCCTCATTATCTTCTTGTCGCGGTGGCGACTCTCCTTGGAGGCAACGTGAGTCCGATACTGCCCCTTGGCCTGCATGCAGAACAAAGCCTTCATCTTGGCCTTCAGCTTCTTAGCCCATGAGGGCTCAGTGGAGGGAGGTGCATATCCAGCAGAGCTGTCCTCATCTACATTATCCTCCTCAATCTCCTCCTCATCAACAGCCATCTTAGCAGCCTCAGCCTCGACACGGGTAGTGGTGTTAGCCCACTAGGGCTTGATGCGGAGTCTGATGGGGTCATGACGGATCCAGTCAGGGGCCAAAAACTCCTCAGTGGGATAGAGCTTCTCCCAAGTCTTTGGTATCAGGAGGAACAGGTATGGACCATAGATGGGTACCTTGCGGGTGAACACCGCGAACCTAAGCTCGCACCACATGATATGTGAGACATCAAGTGGTTGTGTCTGAGAAATGCGCGCCTCCTCACAAATGAGCAACATGTCCACAAGATAGGCATGCACCTTGTCCTTGTCCCCAATGCGTGGAAAAAGGGAGTGGCGGAAGATCCGATGCATGATGTCAAGGAACAGGTTGAGCACCTACATCATGTTGTCATTGGCCAGTTTCTTCTCAACATAGTACGGCTGAAGCTTGTCCTTGCTAGCTGACTCGGCGTTGGCATGAGGGCGAACACCAACAGGCATGTGGAGCCCCTCATCAGGTACTTTGAGCAAATCCATGAACTCCTTCCAAGTAGCAGTCAACTGACGTCCATTGGTCATCTAGGTCATCCTCCGATCCTCACTAGTATGGAAGTGGACCGAAGCAAAGAACTAGGCCACCAACTCGGGGTCAAAGTCCAGGTGGAAAGAGATCACATCCTCAATGGCAAACTGCTCCACGAGATCCAAGGCCTCACCAAAGTAGGCACGATCCAGGTAAATAAGATTCTGCTGCTTGGTCCAGAACATGTCATTCCCTCTGAAGTTTGCACGAGGATTCACATAGGGGTTGATCTTCCTATAATAAACAAACTCAGCAAGAGGTATCTCATCCATGCCCTTTGAGGGTTCCTCATACTTGCTAGCAGTGGTCTTGACATTGCACTTGGGGGCATTGGAGCCCTCTGGAACTTCATCTTGGTTGCGCAGACGTTTGGAGCCCGTGTCACGGCTTGGGTTGGAACGACGAGCAGGGACACCGGAGCCACCACCTAAGACACACACAAAACACAAACACACACGAGAAGCGAGAAGGATCAATGCAAAGACCACAACAAAACAGGTGAAACAAGTAGAATGCGCACTTGGTAATTGCCATGAAGAAGATTTGACAACAGCGGTAGTATTGCCTGTTCGCACGGTACTGAAATTTTAGTGCCGCTCCTAGTCGCGGTAGTACCGCGCGGCAGCACTGTAGTACTAGGGCTCGGAGCGGCAGCAGAACTTTAGTACCGTGGCTCGCGCGGTTGTACCACGCCTGAGGAGCGGTAGTACCGCACCTGATATGCGGTAGTACCGCACGACGTCAGATCTGACCCAACTAAATCTAAGAACAACCGTGACAACGAGGCGGTACTACGGTTGATCAAATCTACCATGGGACAACACATCAAGTACAATTTCTACGCATCTCTACTCTCCTACATCCTACTCTTGCAAAGATTGGGCCTAAAATCTCAAGAACAACATGCATCTCCCCAAAAACCTAGAAGCGAAAGGATGAACAAAAGAGAGAGGGATTTGGGGAGAAACCTTGTTCCATGGCAAGAGGAAGTGGCGGGGAACGATCCCACTGGTCGGAATCCGAGGAGAGCGGCCGGAGACGGAGATCCGGCGAGGGTCTCCGGCGCCGTTCTTGAGTGAGAGAGAGAGACCACGGGGAGAGAAAAGGACGAATGGGTATGGGGGAGTTGGAACTCCCCCTGCCCGCTCTTAAACCCCACGCGCCCTCGGCAGCGCGGTAGTACCGAACGTCATCGCGGTAGTACCGCCCGGGTGGAAGTACCGCACCAGGGACGGTAGTACCGCTCCCCCAGGCGGTAGTAAAAAATTACTACCGCGCTGGGTGCGGAAGTACCGTGCGCTCATCATGCGATAGTACCGTGGCAGGCCGCGGTAGTACCGTGTGCTCAAGAAGATGCAAGTTTCAAGAAGGGGAAAACGAAGCCTTTGCAAGGCAACCTTCAAGTGAACGGACACACTAAAAAGCTGACACACGAGACAACTCAAACAAGATCGACACGATGAACGGAAGACAAGAGACAACAAGGACTAAGACACTCAACACAACCTCTCTAAAGAGAGGGCGGTGGCCGGAGCCACCTATGTTTGAGTCAATTGGTATGGCACCGCAAAGAATTATCCTTGGGCCCATGACCAAAACTCGTCTTTGAAGCACAAGTACCATAAAAAATGGGTAATGTGGAAGAGTTGATAAATTTATGCATAATGGGAGGAGAGAGAGTTCATTGAGAGAACAACAGTCCCCCTATGTCCATGCCTACACCTAAACAAGATAACAAGTTGAGTATGGTGGGGTGTGCACGGGTTCAAGCAACATTGCTCGAATCAATGATATTTAGCTCATGCCTTAACTCGCGAAATCTTGCTTCATCTAGGGGCTTTGTGAAGATATCTGCAAGGTTATCAAGAGTGTTGACATAGTTGAGCTCGATCTCCCCTCGCCTAATATGATCCCAGATGAAGTGATACCGAATCTCAATATGCTTCGTCTTGAAGTGTTGCACCGGGTTGAGAGAGATCTTGATGGCACTTTCATTGTCACACCAAAGAGGCACTTTGTCACAAATGACACCGTAATCCTTTAAAGTTTGCATCATCCATAAAAGTTGTGCACAACAACTACCCGCAGCCACATACTCTGCTTCTGTGGACGAGAGATACACACAACTTTGCTTCTTGGAAGACCAACTTACCAAAGAGCAACCAAGAAATTGGCACCCTCCGGAAGTTAACTTCCTATCCACTTTGTCTCCCGCCCAATCGGAGTCTGAATAGCCTACAAGATTGAAGTTAGATCCTCTTGGATACCATAAGCCAAAGTTTGGGGTATGAGCCAAATATCGAAAGATTCGCTTGAACGCCACATAGTGGCTTTCCTTAGGGGCGGCTTGAAACCGTGCACAAATTCCCACACTCAACATGATATCCGGTCTAGATGCACAAAGGTAAATCAAGGAGCCAATCATGGAGTGATATACCTTTTGATCCACCGCTTTACCATTGGGATCTATGTCAAGTTGGCATTTGACGGGCATAGGAGTGGACGCCGGCTTGACATCACTCAGCTTGAATCTCTTGAGCATGTCTTCAGTGTATTTGGCTTGGTTGATGAAGGTTCCTTCTCTTCGTTGCTTGACTTCGAACCCGAGAAAGAACTTCAACTCTCCCATCATGGACATCTTGAACTTGGAGGTCATGAGTGCGGCAAATTCCTCATTGAAAGCTTTGTTAGGGGAACCAAAGATAATATCATCAACATATAGTTGGCACACAAACAACTCCCCTTTGACCTTCTTAGTAAAAAGAGTGGGGTCAATTTTCCCAATTTCGAAACCATGATCTTGCAACAACTCGGTAAGGTGGTCATACCACGCACGTGGGGATTGCTTAAGGCCATAGAGTGCCTTATCGAGTTGGTACACATGATCGGGAAAATAGGGATCCTCGGACCCGGGGGGTTGCTTGACATATAGCAACTCATTAATAGGACCATTAAGAAAAGCACTCTTCACATCCATTTGTTGTAACTTAAAGTTATGATGAGAAGCACATGCAATCAACATGTGAATGGATTCAAGGCGAGCAACGGGAGCAAAGGTTTCACCGTAGTCGATACCCTCGACTTGGGAGTAGCCTTGGGCCACCAACCAAGACTTATTGCGAATGATAATCCCATGAGCATCTTGCTTGTTCTTGAATATCCACTTGGTTCCAATGACATTATGGTTCCCCGTTGGCCTTGGCACCAATCTACACACCTTGTTGTGCTCGAAGTTGTTGAGTTCTTCATGGATGGCATTGAGCCAATCCGGATCCTCGAGCGCCTCATAGACCTTTTGGGGTTCAACACAAGAGACAAACGCGTGATGTTCACAATAGTTTGCTAATTGTCTACGAGTGCTTACCCCCTTTCTTAAGCTTCCAAGCACATTTGCCATGAGATGATCTTTGGTGGATAGCTTGGATGCGATCTTGGCGGCACGACACTCTAATTCCTCCTCTGGAGAGAGTTGAGGAGCGGTCACTTGATCTTGATCATCTTGAGCGTCGTCTTGAGCTCGTTCTAGATCTTGAGCTTGCTCTTGATCTTGAACTTGCTTGGATGATAGAACTTTACCTTGGGCATTGCTTGGTGATTCAACACCATCTTGAGGTTGATCTTGCCCTTGGTCTTGTTCATGAGGTTGAGGGCCTTCACTTTGTTCTTCGAAAGCGTGTGGGCCTTGAGTTGGTGATGGCTCCACGTGAGTGGAACATTGTCCTTCTCCTTCGTCCACAAGGGGATCCTCAATGGGTAGGATAAAACCAACACCCATTCTTCTTATGGCTTGGGGAGGAATTTCATCACCTACATCACAAGTGCCACTTTGCTCCACTTGGGAGCCATTATTCTCATCAAACTCCATGTTACATGTCTCCTCAATAAGTCCCGTGGACTTATTGAGGACACGGTAAGCATGGGAGTTTGTAGCATAACCAACAAATATGCCCTCATGAGCTCTAGCCTCAAATTTAGACAAATGAACACCTTTCTTGAGAATGAAACACTTACACCTGAACACCCGGAAGTACTTGAGGTTGGGCTTGTTACTGGTGAGTATCTCATATGGAGTCTTGTTCAAGCCTTTGTGGAGGTAGAGCCGATTGGATGCATGACACGGGGTGTTGATGGCTTTGGCCCAAAAGTTGTATGGAGACTTGAACTCAGCCATCATGGTCCTTGCCGCATCCATCAACGTCCGGTTCTTCCTCTCCGCTACACCATTTTGTTGAGGGGTGTAAGGTGCGGAATATTGATGCTTGATCCCCTCATCACTAAGAAACTCATCCGAGGTGTAGTTCTTGAACTCGGTGCCGTTGTCACTTCTTATTGTCAAGATCTTTGCATTGTGTTGACATTGAGCTTCATTTGCAAAGTCAATGACTGTTTGTTGGGTTTCACTCTTCCTCTTGAAGAAATATACCCAAGTGTATCGTGAATAATCATCAACAATCGCCAAGCAATACTTCCTACCCCCAAGACTATCAAAAGATGGAGGCCCAAAGAGATCCATTTGAAGGAGTTCCAAAGGCCTCTTCGAGTAAATGATAGTCGTGGGAGGCTGAGCCTTTTCATGTAGCTTTCCTTCGATACAAGCACTGCAAGCACGATCTTTGGCAAAACTAACATTTGTTAGTCCACGGACATGGTCCCTCTTGAGAAGACTTTGCAAAGATCTCATATTAACATGGGCTAAACGGCGATGCCAAAGCCATCCCACGTCAACTTTAGCCATTAGGCATGTCGCGGTCTTAGTGAGTCGGTCCAAAAAGTTAATCACATAGAGACCGTTTTCGACATGCCCAACAAAGGCTACTTTAAGAGTCTTGCTCCACAAGAGGGCCACGGTATCAACATCAAAGAAGGTGGCAAAACCCATGAGTGCAAGTTGACGAACGGAAAGTAAATTGTATGCAAGGGACTCAACAAGCATGACCTTCTCGATCGTGAGATCATGAGAAATGACAACCTTGCCGAGTCCTAATACCTTAGAGGACGAGGCGTCACCCCACTCGACGTTGGTGGGCATGGATGGAATCTTTTGCACGTCCACCACCAAGTCCTTGCTTTCGGTCATATGATTAGTAGCTCCACTATCGAGCAACCATGATCCCCCACCGAAAGCAAACACCTACAGGAGATCAATGCTTGGTTTTAGGTACCCATTTTGTAATGGGTCCTTTGATGTTAGTAACAAGGGTCTTAGGAACCCCAATAGACCATCCAATGTACTCATAAGGAGAACCAACAAATTTGGCATAAACATGCCCATCACTAGCACGACACAACACATAAGAAGGGTTAAAGTCATCGGCTTTGTTGGGAAGGGAAGTGTTGCCCTTCTTGGCATCACTACCCTTCACTGTGTTCTTCTTCTTCTTCTGTTTAGTAGCACCCTTTCCCTCCTTCACAAAGGTTTGCTTGAGAGGGGGAGGTCGTGTGGCCTTGTCATTCTTCTTCTTGTTCTTGGACTTGGGCGCGTACCCAATCCCTTCCTTGGACACAACTTCCTTTTGGTTGCTCAAAAGGTCGTTGAGGTTCTTCTCGCCTTGTATGCAAGACACAAGACCTTTCTCAAGTTGCTCCTTCAACTTAGCATTCTCCTCAACAAGATGCACATGCTCACAACATGGGTTAGTAGCATTTGCATTATCAATTAACATCATATGAGGAAAAGTGGCTTTCTCCTTGGTTAGCTTTACTTGAAGTTGATCATGAGACTCTTTGAGGCTAGCATGAACACCCTTCAAGACCTTGTGAGCCTTGTCAAGTAACTCAAACTCCTCTTTGAGTCTAGCAAGATCAACCCCAAGCTTGGCCTTCTCGGAGTTTAGCACACAAGAAACAACAAGAGCATGATCAAGATCTTTCTTTAACTTAGCGTGATCAATGTTGTGTGACTCGTCAAGAGCCAAACGAAGACCACGCTCTTCCTCCAGAGCATTGGAAAGATCCGAAATCTCATCGGCATAGTCACGATTATGCCCCTCCATCTTAGATATAGTATCTTCATGAGCCTCGATCATGTCATTGGCTTCACCAAGTTGTTCCAAGAGAGCAACGAAGTGCTTCTTAGATTTACCCTTGAGTTTACCCATAAAGGACTCAAACTCATTCTCCTCCACATTAGATCCCTCATATTCATCAATGCAATCCATCAAGGAAGGATTATTAATGATGGTAGTTTTGATGTTGGGGGTTACCTTGTTGGTGGCTTTAGCCATGAGGCACTTGGCGGTGATGCTCTCATTGGGTGAGTCAAAGAGTGACACCCGTGGAGTTGTCGCAATGGCAACGGAGGCCATGGAAACCGACTCACCATCTTCATCATCATCATCATCCTCATTGTACTCTTCTTGTACCACCAACGCCTTGGGAGGAGTCTTCTTGGTGAAGTTGTTCTTGTTGGGTAAAGACTTGGTGTCGGTGTCAAAACCGGCGGATCTCGGGTAGGGGTCCCGAACTGTGTGTCTAAGGCGGATGGTAACAGGAGGCAGGGGACACGATGTTTTACCCAGGTTCGGGCCCTCTTGATGGAGGTAAAACCCTACGTCCTGCTTGATTTATTCTTGATGATATGGGTACTACAAGAGTTGATCTACCACAAGATCAGAGAGGCTAAACCCTAGAAGCTAGCCTATGGTATGATTGTTGTATATATCTATCGACTAGCCTGGCCTCAGTTTATATAATGCACCAGAGGCCTAGGATAACAAGAGTCCTAGCCGAATACACCGGTGGGGAGGAGTCCTTGTCTTGATCACCAAGTCTTGTGGAATCTTCCATGTATGCGGCAGCTGTCCGAACTGGCCCATGAGCATACGACCATGGGGGTCCTCGGCCCAATCTAACAGATCGGGAGATGACGTGGTGAGTACCCCCTAGTCCAGGACACCGTCAGTAGCCCCCTGAACCGGTCTTCAAGTTAGGGACGCTCCTCGATTCTTCCGAACTGTTCTGCATCTTCAGTCGTCGGTCTTGAAAACTGGTTCAACAAATCTTCTCATCTTCGATCTTGAGGATTGCCGAAATGCATTCGACGGGTTTACACGTCGGGTATCCGAGGAGCCCCTTTAAGTTTCCGGCCTTTATCAATGCCTTGTAATTTTTATGCCACACCTCGGGTTTGAAATTGTTCCCGGGAGGCAGTGTCCTCTTGCGTCCGAGCTCCAACGCCGGACTGCATTCGAGGTATCTTTTGTAGCCGAGCACCAACGCCGGAATGTATCCGAGCTCCAACGCTGGACTATGTCCAAACTCCAACACTGGACTGTATCCGGGCTCCAACGCCGGAATATATCCGAGGTGTCATATCACCTTGGTTCAAAAAATTTGAAGGAGTTTAGCCGAGCTTAATGCTGGAAATGCCCTATATGGAGCCAGCCACTAGCGCCCGAGCTTTATGCCAGACTGCTTCCGAGGTGGTGCACCACCCCGACTGTGGGCCGATTTTTTGTCAATATTTTTTATTGGTGCAATTTATTCTCTGCCGAGATATATAGCCAGTAGCCCTCAAGGTGTGTATCGGTTTAAAACCCGAGATGCACTTGAAGGATGACGTAAGACCGCTGATCCCAGTAGCTGCTGAGACTCAGGTTGATTTGCAAAATCGGCCTGAGGATCAAGTCCTAGCTTGGCAGAATACTTCGGGACACAAAAAGCGGCGTGCTCAGTCCTCGAGACTCAGGTTGGGTGCGGCTGACCAACCTAAGGATCAAAATCTCCTTGGCAACTGTATTGCACTTAAAATTTTCTGCATTGAATAGGCAATGCAGTAGCCCCCGAGACACTGGTCGGGTGGCAACACCAGATCAGGGGATCGATGTGCCCCTTTAATATTTTTAAATAATAAGCCCGAAGCCCAGTAGCCCCCGAGCCTTAATGCGGGCATGGGTGGTGGAATTAACGATCAATATCGATAGTAAAATAACAAATTATGTGTAATGACTCTATGTATCCAAGTACTTTACGTCATTTAATGCTCGGATCCGCATTGTACAAAACTTTGTTGACCGACCATCGGCTTCCACCTCCTCGGCCAGTAGCCGAGGAGTGTTTGTCTTACTTTATAAAGCCTTTATGAGGGCAAAGATTTACGACAAACAAGGCAATCTGGCCATACAGTTTTATAAACAAAAGTACGCAGAGAGATATGTTATATTACTATTTAACAGAAGAAATGTCTTCCAAAGAAAATAGTCCCGCTATCGGTTCCTTTCTTTGGGTTGTCATGCTAAGCATGATCATGAAACCTCAGCTCCAATGTAAGAGCAAAATATCGAGGATTTAGTGTGGGAGGCCAGTTAATAGCCCCCGGTAGTGTTTGGCGACAGTCAAGGTCAAGCCGTAAACACTTTGTCCATTGTTATGAATGGCCCGTCATTTAACACCATCATTAGATCGCTGACCAGTTTACGCTTATTGTGACAGTCAGTTTTCGGCTTTCTCCACTGAGGTGCTTAACCATGTGAGCTGGAAGCACAATCGCAGTGGTTCTCCCTTTGCACACCTAGCCGAACAAAGCGGAACGTAGGAGGCAAGCGCAGGAGCCGGGCAACCCAACTATTGACCGAAGACACAATTCGAAACCGATGCATATATAGCAATATCCGAGAATGTTTTTGCCGAATCTCTAAAGGTGTCCGGCGTTGCACTGCGAGACTTGTGCTGAAAACACACAAATAGTTTAAAAGTGCCACAAGCTTGGAAAACCAAAAAACGTCAGTAAAAACTTGACGTCCGAACAAGATCAAGTGTTCGGTGCCAATCCAAAAATTGGCTTTAGAAAAAAGTGCTTCTGTCGTGCTTTAACATGACACATACTATCTCAAGACTTCAAGCGGGTCAGCCTACGGCTTAAACCTCCTATCCCGAAGGCGGAGTACTTCTCATTAGGCCAGTTTAGCGAACTAAACTCTAGCGGCTTTGAGAGAGAAATTAGGCTCCCCAGCTAGTGACCACACACTCGTGTCGAAGAAAGGAGTGATAAATAATAATAGTAATAAAAACTTTGCAACGACTAAGAAGAAGAACACTTATTATAAAACGGCTCATATAAATTTAAGAGCCCCCAAGTGACTTGGGTAAAAGAATGATTGCATGTACCGAAGTACTTATATCATATCTATGTTCAACCGAACTTAACGCGTCTTAACCGACCGTCGGCTTCTCCCTCTTTGGTCAAGGACTGAAAAGTGTTATGTACTCCATCTGTCAAGAGTATCGACGGTGTTTCCAATAAGCAGGCAATCAGGCCATAAGGCTGTAACAGACAAAGCGCGCTCAGGGAACTTATGCTATATTACTGCGAAGTGTAAGAAGCATCTTCGAAGAAAATAGTACCCCCACCGATACCTTTCTTTGGTGCTCATTGTTATTATGAGACTTGTGCAATAGACTTTTTCTACTCATGAGTTCCGTTGTGTGCCGACCATCATTGAAAACTATAAGAGCGCTAGCTTTCGGCTTCACCCAGTCTGAGGTCTGGCTCGGATGACCCGATCGTGACAATCGCAGAGGTTCTCCCTTTACTCCCTAGCCGAACAATCGGGAACATAGGGGTAAACACAGGAGCAAGGCAACCCAGCTTGCAAATCGCTTAAGTTAATATGGTGCATATTGTGGGATAATACATGAACAAGGAACGAAGCTGTACAAGTATAATCATATGCAAGAGGAAAAGCTTCATAAAGGAAGCCCCCAAGTGAATTGGGTCCTTGAATTTGTGTCACAAACAAAGTTTTGACAAGGAGATTTTTTATAAGCAACTTTTTTCCAAAAAAGTATAATGCTTGGTCGAACCGAACACAAGTAAAAAATTTAAAACTTGGAGCATGAAGACAACTTAGCTGGTTAATGTGTTCGGTATTGACGACGTGACCCGAGCTTGATGCGGGACAAGGTTCCATCCCCAATCCGGTCCCAAGGTGGCGGAGCAAAGAGCTCGGCACGCCGAAGTGGTGACATAGCATGGCCTTGCAGGCCGGCAGAGTGATACCGAAGTCCCCCGCATGGGGTAATGAAGTGTTGACGAAGGCCCCCGTCCAGCCGAGGTGACGTGGTATGTCAGTACGCTGAGTTGATGATACTGCCCAACCCGGATCATTTTCCTGTGCACAAGAAATAGTGCAAACCGGAGATAATAGTAATGATCATAATAAAAAAATGTTGCATAATAGATAATTTATGCAAAGTGAGTAATAAAAGAAATATGGCCTGGCGCCAAAGTCAATGTCGATGCAGGGCGTCGGCGTGACGCAGTGAAGGCGTGACAAAGCCTGAATTTGCAGGGCGGTCTGGGCTCCGGATGCGGCGTTCGCCGAACAATGTACGGAAACTGACCGAACCACCACGCGACCGTTTTTAATGTGGCCGCCATTTGATAGACCTGTGTACAGATGATGGAACAAACCAGAGTAATAATTCCTTAAGAAAAATAAACCCAACAAGCAAAAATTGTTAGGATTAATAGCACCTGGTTTATTTGTTGTAGCATTCCGAAGAAAAGCGACTCCCAAAATCGGGAATCGATCCGCACACCCATTGCCTGATGGGCGATAAAGCGATGGCCCGGTGATGCTGGCAAAGGTTGGCTTGCCGAGGCGAAGCCCTCGGTCCAGTTAACGTGACGAAGCTGGTCGGCTGGTGACACCGAAGTCACCGGAGTATGCTGATGAAGAAATAGCCAAGTCCTCGGTCTAGCGAGGTGACGTAGCCTCGATATCAGCCGATGAGTCGAAGTAGGTCGGCGTGATGGACACCAGCTTGAAGAAGCAATAGTGCGACCCTGCCAATGCAGGTCGTGACGTGGTCGATGCCGGCTTGATGAAGCGACCGTGCGGCGATGCCAGTATGCCCGCTCCATGTAATCCGTGGGGCGGCGATGTTGGTGATGATTTATCCTTCGCGATGCCGGACTCTTGTTCGTCTTGCCGAGGTGATGATCCGAAGAAGTTGAGCTCGGCTCAACAAAGTGACGATGTGTCTAGCACAGGTCGGCAGCCGTGAGCAATATTGCCGGAATGGTTTGACACCAGCATGATGTTGAAGATCACGTTCAAAATATTTTAAAGTTAGTGGGATGTGTTCGGGAACAAAACACAATGCCCCATACAAAACTTCCTTCAAAAGGGATGTCCAAAATCCCGTTCATAAAAAAGACGAACTCGGATCGGGTTCGTTTTCGCGCAGAAAACAAATCCGAAAAGTGATGCACTAATTGGAATGTTCCCGGAGTTTGGACGGTCGGATCGAGCTGAAATTTTGAGAGGTGGTCGATATAGGAATTCCGCAGCCGATCAACGGTTGGATCTTCCAAAGGACATCTGAGCTAGAAGCTGGACACCACGCCCTAAACTCGTCCAGATTCCCGTCCAGATTTTGACAGAGCTCTGGTATATCGTGGATTGCCACAGATTCCTCCATCGGAACTCGAAGAATTTTTCCAAGGTTGTTGTAGACTCAATTACGCACAATTCCACCGAAGCAATCGTTAAAAAGACACTTGAGGAGGCGGTGGCGGCGGACACAAGTTTGCTGTCCAGAAAAACAGCACGGTCGCCCGAGGGCAATGTTGACATTGAGCTCCCGGGCTCCCTGGATGATTCCTCCATGATCTTGATAGAGATCGGAGTTGATGTTTATAAAGGCCCTCATCCGAACATGACGATCAGAGGTAGGGCGCAGTTCTTGGTCGAACCAAGGTGACCAGTCGAGCTGGTGACAAAGATGTCGAAGTCGCAGTTGATCTGCAGGCGAGCCATCAACCTTTTGCCGAACACACAGCGGAACTCTCAATAAAAGCATCAATGTCGGTGTCAAAACCGGCGGATCTCGAGTAGGGGGTCTCGAACTGTGCGTCTAAAGCGGATGGTAACAGGAGGCAGGGGACACGATGTTTTACCCAGGTTCGGGCCCTCTTGATGGAGGTAAAACCCTACGTCCTACTTGATTTATTCTTGATGATATGAGTAGTACAAGAGTTGATCTACCACGAGATCGGAGAGGCTAAACCCTAGAAGCTAGCCTATGGTATGATTGTTGTATATATCTATCGACTAGCCTAGCCTCGCTTTATATAATGTACCAGAGGCCTAGGATAACAAGAGTCCTAGCCGAATACGCCGGTGGGGAGGAGTCCTTGTCTTAATCACCAAGTCTTGTGGAATCTTCCATGTATGCGGCAGCTGTCCGAACTGGCCCATGAGCATACGGCCATGGGGGTCCTCGGCCCAATCTAACAGATCGAGAGATGACGTGGTGAGTACCCCCTAGTCCAGGACACCGTCACTTGGCTTTGTCCTTTCGGATGAGCTTGCCACCATTGTCTTCCCTCTTCTCATAAGGGCATTCCGCAACAAAATGACTCACATTGCCACAATTATAGCAAGTCCTCACACGTTGCTTGACCTTCGCGCCACTTGGGTTGTTCTTGTTGAAGTTGGGCCTTGAGTTCTTCTTGCTCCAAAATTGCCTCGAAGCAAGAGCCATGTGTTCATGATAGGCATACTTTGTATCTTCGGGGTTGCTCTCCTCTTCTTCCTCTTCGTCCTCTTCTTGCACACTAACCTTAGCTTTTAATGCAAGGTTGGGCTTCTTTGCTCTTTGAGAACGTAGCACCGCATTGTTGGCGGTCTTGTCCAAGATGCTCATAGCCACAAACTCATCCAACACTTCACTTAAGGACATGGTGTGGAAGTCCGGCCTTTGACGAATGACAAAGGACATTGTCACGCCCCGAACACACCCGCCTGTGATCGTTACTCCTGGCGGGATCTAGACTGGCCCCATAGATCAATACTAGTCTTTTCTGTGCACTTTGTCCTCACTCGTGCGCACCCGGGAGGAATTTCCCGGTCGGTCACCCATCCTTACACTACTCCAAGATGAGCACGCTTAACGTTGGAGTTCTGTCCGAATGGGCTCCCGGAAAAGAAGGGATTCCTTATTGATATGAGTAGTCTATCATCCCTAACAAGCCAGGCCATCACATACACCCCCACTCAGAGGAACAGACGTCCTCGTCGGGCCACAGGAACATTCCCTCTTAGCACATACGTCTGTGCATCCAGTCCGGTACATGTACCATGCCGTGTGCCATGACGGGTCACAAACATCATGAACAACATGACCGCACACCTGTCCACAAACATCCGTGTAACCGTGAGGGTCAGCTCTGATACCAACTTGTCACGCTCCGGACACACCCGCCGGTGGTCGTTACTCCTGGCGGGATCTAGACTGGCCCCATAGATCAATACTAGTCTTTTTTGCGCACTTTGTCCTCACTCGTGCGCACCCATGAGCAACTTCCCGGTCGGTCACCCATCCTTACACTACTCTAAGCTGAGCACGCTTAACTTTGGAGTTCTGTCCGAATGGGCTCCCGGAAAAGAAAGAATTCCTTATTGATATGAGTAGTCTATCATCCCTAATAAGCCAGGCCATCACATACATGGCCTTGTGGTAAGGCATCATTGCCTTGAGGAATTTGCGCTTGATCCAATTGTCATCCGTGCCCTTGCTCCCATGATCTCGGAGTGAGGCCGCAAGTTTGGTTACTCTCCGGTAAAGCTCACGAGGTTCTTCATCTTCTTTCATTGCAAACTCATCGGCTTCATCTTGCAGCACTTCATAGTTGGAGCGTTGAATGCTTGCGCTCCCCTTGTAGAGGGAAACAACTTGGAGCCATGCATCTTTGGCCATGGCGAAGGGCCGGAGGTGAAGAAGATCTTCGGGTGGAATTGCATCTTGGATGATGAAGAGAGCATTCTCATTGAATTGATTATCCGCGGCTTCTCTAGGAGTGAAGTTGCTTCGGTCATGCGGATAGAAACCTTCTTCAATGATTCTCCAAAGATTAGTATTCACATGATTTAAATGACGCTTAAAACGATAGACCCAAGAATCAAAGTCCTCATTTTTCACAATCTTAGGGGGAGGACCTGCATGATTCAAATGAGTGGAAGGACACGGTCCACCATAAACAAGTGGAGGTTCCACATGGGCAAAGATGCTGGTGCCATTTTTACCACTAGAAGAAGGAGCCTTTTCACTAGTAGCTTCCCCCCTTGTCGGAGTTAGCATCCGTCACCTTGTTATTGGGATCACCCACTTTCAACGGTGCCATGGATAGTTTAAGCCCTTCTAGGAATTTATTAAACATGCTTTCAACCTCGGTCGTCATGGAGGTTTTCAATGTGTCCAAAGCCACATTGAATTCCTCATGAGAGACCGTGGTTTCCCCATCGCCCGTAGGCGAGATCGGATTCACGCCGGAGTGCTCCTCCACACCATCTACGGTGTCAACCATACTCTTCAGACGACAAAGTCCTTAGTAAAGAGATGAGGCTCTGATACCAATTGAAAGGATCGATATAGTTGACTAGAGGGGGGGGGGTGAATAGGCAACTAACAATTTTTAGCTTTTCTTTACCAAATTAAACTTTGCACCAAAGTAGGTTGTCTAGATCTGCAACTAGGTGAGCAACCTACATGATGCAACAACAACAAGCACACAAGCAAGCAAGGGAAATAACACAAATAAGCTTGCACAAGTAAAGGCACGAGATAACCAAGAGTGGAGCTGGTGAAGACGAGGATGTGTTACCGAAGTTCCTTCCTTTTGAGGGGAAGTACGTCTCCGTTGGAGCGGTGTGGAGGCACAATGCTCCCCAAGAAGCCACTAGGGCCACCGTATTCTCCTCACGCCCTCACACAATGCGAGATGCCGTGATTCCACTATTGGTGCCCTTGGAGGCAGCGACCGGACCTTTACAAACAAGGTTGGGGCAATCTCCACAACTTAATTGGAGGCTCCCAACAACACCACGAAGCTTCACCACAATGGAATATGGCTCCGCGGTGACCTCAACTGTCTAGGGTGCTCAAACACCCAAGAGTAACAAGATCCACAAGGGATTAGTGGGGGGAATCAAATTTCTCTTGGTGGAAGTGTAGATCGAGGCCTTCTCAACCAATCCCTAGAAAATCAACAAGTTTGATTGGCTAGGGAGAGAGATCGGGCGAAAATGGAGCTTGGAGCAACAATGGAGCTTAGGGTTGGAAGAGGTGGTCAACTCGGAGAAGAAGACACCCCTTATATAGTGGAGAGACAAACCCAACCGTTATCCACTTAACCAGCCCGCGACCTGCGGTACTACCGCACCAAACCAGCGGTACTACCGCAAGGGCTCACGATACTCCGTGGCCACGACAGGAGCTAGCCCAGGCCTGCAGCAAAGAAGCTGGGGGCGGTACTGCCGCTTGTGCGGTACTACTGCAGCCCCTTGCGGTACTACCGCAAGGCAGGATTGGACTAGCGTGGGAAGGGCGCGGGCAAATAAAAAAACGTCCGTGGCAACTTTCGTTGACTTTGAAACAGTGCAAAAATCCGACACGATACTACCGCACAAGGCACGTGGTACTACCGCGCAGGGAGCGGATGTAAAAAATTACATCTGCCCCTACTTCTGCTTATGGTGCTGTGCCGGGCCAGGACTCACGGTACTACGACTCCCAAGGAGCGGTACTACCGTGACCACCTGCGGTACTACCGCAATGACCTGCGGTACTACTGCTACCTCTTGAGCACTTGCATTGGTTTTGTTGGGTTTCGTAGTAATTTCAAAATTTTCCTACGCACACGCAAGATCATGTGATGCATAGCAACGAAGGGGAGAGTACTGTCTACGTACCCAACACAGACCGACTGCGGAAGCGATGACACGACGTAGAGGAAGTAGTCGTACGTCTTCACGATCCAACCGATCAAGCACCGAAACTACGGCACCTCCGAGTTCGAGCACACGTTCAGCTCGATGACGATCCCCGGACTCCGATCCAGCAAAGTGTCGGGGAAGAGTTCCGTCAGCACGACGGCGTGGTGACGATCTTGATGTACTACAGCAGCAGGGCTTCGCCTAAACTCCTCTACAGTATTATCAAGGTATATGGTGGCAGGGGGCACCGCACACGGCTAAGGAATATATCACGTGGATCAACTTGTGTGTTCTAGGGTGCCTCTACCTCAGTATATAAAGGAGCCAAGGGGGGAGAGAGGCGCCGTCCAGGGAGAGAGGCACAGGAGGAGTCCTACTCCTTCCGGGAGTAGGACTCCCCTCCAATCCTATTCCAACTAGGATTCCCCGAGGGGGAAAGAGGGAGAGGGGTGGCCGGCCACCTCTCCTAGTCCTAATAGGACTAGGGGAAGGGGGGAGGCGCGCAGCCCTTGTGGGCAGCCCTTTCACCTTTCCACTAAGGCCCATGAAGGCCCATATGGCTCCCGGGGGGTTCCGGTAACCTCCCGGTAACCCGGTAAAATCCCGATTTCACCCGGAACACTTCCGATGTCCAAACATAGGCTTCCAATATATCAATCTTTACGTCTCGACCATTTCGAGACTCCTCGTCATGTCCGTGATCACATCCGGGACTCCGACAACCTTCGGTACATCAAAATGCATAAACTCATAATGTAACTGTCATCGTAACCTTAAGCGTGCGGACCCTACGGGTTCGAGAACAATGTAGACATGACCGAGACACGTCTCCGGTCAATAACCAATAGCGGGACCTGGATGCCCATATTGGCTCCGACATATTCTACGAAGATCTTTATCGGTCAGACCACATAACAACATACGTTGTTCCCTTTGTCATCGGTATGTTACTTGCCCGAGATTCGATCGTCGGTATCCAATACCTAGTTCAATATCGTTACCGGAAAGTCTCTTTACTCGTTCCGTAATACATCATCTCACAACTAACATATTAGTTGTGATGCTTGCAAGGCTTATGTGATGTGTATTACCGAGAGGGCCCAGAGATACCTCTCCGACAATCAGAGTGACAAATCCTAATCTCGAAATACGCCAACCCAACATCTACCTTTGGAGACACCTGTAATGCTCCTTTATAATCACCCAGTTACGTTGTGACGTTTGGTAGCACCCAAAGTGTTCCTCCGGCAAACGGGAGTTGCATAATCTCATAGTCATAGGAACATGTATAAGTCATGAAGAAAGCAATAGCAACATACTAAACGATCGGGTGCTAAGCTAATGGAATGGGTCATGTCAATCAGATCATTCAACTAATGATGTGACCTCGTTAATCAAATAACAACTCATTGTTCATGGTCAGGAAACATAACCATCTTTGATTAACGAGCTAGTCAAGCAGAGGCATACTAGTGACACTTTGTTTGTCTATGTATTCACACATGTATTATGTTTCCGGTTAATACAATTCTAGCATGAATAATAAACATTTATCATGATTATAAGGAAATAAATAATAACTTTATTATTGCCTCTAGGGCATATTTCCTTCAGTCTCCCACTTGCACTAGAGTCAATAATCTAGATTACAGTGTAATGAATCTAACACCCATGGAGCTTTGGTGCTGATCATGTTTTGCTCGTGGAAGAGGCTTAGTCAACGGGTCTGCAACATTCAGATCCGTATGTATCTTGCAAATCTCTATGCCTCCCACCTGGACTAGATCCTGGATGGAGTTGAAGCGTCTCTTGATGTGTTTGGTTCTTTTGTGAAATCTGGATTCCTTTGCCAAAGCAATTGCACCAGTATTGTCACAAAAGATTTTCATTGGACCCGATGCATTAGGTATGACACCTAGATCGGATATGAATTCCTTCATCCAGACTCCTTCGTTCGCTGCTTCCGAAGCAACTATGTACTCCGCTTCACATGTAGATCCCGCTACGACGCTTTGTTTAGAACTGCACCAACTGACAGCTCCACCGTTTAATGTAAACACGTATCCGGTTTGCGATTTAGAATCGTCTGGATCAGTGTCAAAGCTTGCATCAACGCAACCTTTTACGGTGAGCTCTTTGTCACCTCCATATACGAGAAACATATCCTTAGTCCTTTTCAGGTATTTCAGGATGTTCTTGACCGCTGTCCAGTGATCCACTCCTGGATTACTTTGGTACCTCCCTGCTAAACTTATAGCAAGGCACACATCAGGTCTGGTACACAGCATTGCATACATGATAGAGCCTATGGCTGATGCATAGGGAACATCTTTCATATTCTCTCTATCTTCTGCAGTGGTCGGGCATTGAGTCTTACTCAACTTCACACCTTGTAACACAGGCAAGAATCCTTTCTTTGCTTGATCCATTTTGAATTTCTTCAAAATCTTGTCAAGGTATGTGCTTTGTGAAAGTTCAATTAAGCATCTTGATCTATCTCTATAGATCTTAATGCCTAATATGTAAGCAGCTTCACCGAGGTCTTTCATTGAAAAACTTTTATTCAAGTATCCCTTTATGCTATCCAGAAATTCTATATCATTTCCAATCAGCAATATGTCATCCACATATAATATCAGAAATGCTACAGAGCTCCCACTCACTTTCTTGTAAATACAGGCTTCTCCGAAAGTCTGTATAAAACCAAATGCTTTGATCACACTATCAAAACGTTTATTCCAACTCCGAGAGGCTTGCACCAGTCCATAAATGGATCGCTGGAGCTTGCACACTTTGTTAGCTCCCTTTGGATCAACAAAACCTTTCGGTTGCATCATATACAACTCTTCTTCCAGAAATCCATTCAGGAATGCAGTTTTGACATCCATCTGCCAAATTTCATAATCATAAAATGCGGCAATCGCTAACATGATTCGGACGGACTTAAGCATCGCTACGGGTGAGAAGGTCTCATCGTAGTCAATCCCTTGAACTTGTCGAAAACCTTTCGCGACAAGTTGAGCTTTGTAGACAATAACATTACCATCAGCGTCAGTCTTCTTCTTGAAGATCCATTTATTCTCAATTGCTTGCCGATCATCGGGCAAGTCAACCAAAGTCCATACTTTGTTTTCATACATGGATCCCATCTCAGATTTCATGGCTTCAAGCCACTTTGCGGAATCTGGGCTCACCATCGCTTCTTCATAGTTCGTAGGTTCATCATGATCTAGTAGCATGACTTGCAGAACAGGATTACCGTACCACTCTGGTGCGGATCTTACTCTGGTTGATCTACGAGGTTCAGTAGTATCTTGATCTGAAGTTTCATGATCATTATCATTGGCTTCCTCACTAACTGGTGTAGGTGTCACTGAAACAGTTTTCTGTGATGTACTACTTTCCAGCAAGGGAGCAGGTACAGTTACCTCATCAAGTTCTACTTTCCTCCCACTCACTTCTTTCGAGAGAAACTCCTTCTCTAGAAAGGATCCATTCTTGGCAACGAATGTCTTGCCTTCGGATCTGTGATAGAAGGTATACCCAACAGTTTCCTTTGGGTATCCTATGAAGACACATTTCTCCGATTTGGGTTCGAGCTTATCAGGTTGAAGCTTTTTCACATAAGCATCGCAGCCCCAAACTTTAAGAAACGACAACTTTGGTTTCTTGCCAAACCACAGTTCATAAGGCGTCGTCTCAACGGATTTTGATGGTGCCCTATTTAACGTGAATGCGGCCGTCTCTAGAGCATAACCCCAAAACGATAGCGGTAAATCAGTAAGAGACATCATAGATCGCACCATATCTAGTAAAGTACGATTACGACGTTCGGACACACCATTACGCTGTGGTGTTCCGGGTGGCGTGAGTTGCGAAACTATTCCACAGTTTTTCAAATGTACACCAAACTCGTAACTCAAATATTCTCCTCCACGATCAGATCGTAGAAACTTTATTTTCTTGTTACGATGATTTTCAACTTCACTCTGAAATTCTTTGAACTTTTCAAATGTTTCAGACTTATGTTTCATTAAGTAGATATACCCATATCTGCTTAAATCATCTGTGAAGGTGAGAAAATAACGATATCCGCCACGAGCCTCAATATTCATCGGACCACATACATCGGTATGTATGATTTCCAACAAATCTGTTGCTCTCTCCATAGTACCGGAGAACGGTGTTTTAGTCATCTTGCCCATGAGACACGGTTCGCAAGTACCAAGTGATTCATAATCAAGTGGTTCCAAAAGTCCATCAGTATGGAGTTTCTTCATGCGCTTTATACCGATATGACCTAAACGACAGTGCCACAAATAAGTTGCACTTTCATTATCAACTCTGCATCTTTTGGCTTCAACATTATGAATATGTGTATTACTACTATCGAGATTCAATAAGAATAGACCACTCTTCAAGGGTGCATGACCATAAAAGATATTACTCATATAAATAGAACAACCATTATTCTCTGATTTAAATGAATAACCGTCTCGCATTAAACAAGATCCAGATATAATGTTCATGCTCAACGCTGGCACCAAATAACTATTATTTAGGTCTAATATTAATCCCCGAAGGTAGATGTAGAGGTAGCGTGCCGACCGCGATCACATCGACTTTGGAACCGTTTCCCACGCGCATCGTCACCTCGTCCTTTGCCAGTGCCCGCTTTTCCGTAGTCCCTGTT
Source organism: Triticum urartu (assembly GCF_003073215.2). NCBI lineage: Eukaryota > Viridiplantae > Streptophyta > Magnoliopsida > Poales > Poaceae > Triticum > Triticum urartu. The sequence continues at coordinate 512,071,402 of NC_053027.1, read as the reverse complement.
TCGAGTTGCAAATATTAGCAACAGAACCAGTATCAAATACCCAGGTGCTACTGCGAGCTCTAGTAAGGTACACATCAATAACATGTATATCACATATACCTTTGTTCACCTTGCCATCCTTCTTATCCGCCAAATACTTGGGGCAGTTCCGCTTCCAGTGACCAGTCTGCTTGCAGTAGAAGCACTCAGTTTCAGGCTTAGGTCCAGACTTGGGTTTCTTCTCCTGAGCAGCAACTTGTTTGCCGTTCTTCTTGAAGTTCCCCTTCTTCTTCCCTTTGCCCTTTTTCTTGAAACTAGTGGTTTTGTTAACCATCAACACTTGATGCTCCTTTTTGATTTCTACCTCCGCAGCTTTCAGCATTGCGAAGAGCTCGGGAATAGTCTTGTTCATCCCTTGCATATTATAGTTCATCACGAAGCTCTTGTAGCTTGGTGGCAGTGATTGGAGAATTCTGTCAATGACGCAATCATCCGGAAGATTAACTCCCAATTGAATCAAGTGATTATTATACCCAGACATTTTGAGTATATGCTCACTGACAGAACTGTTCTCCTCCATCTTGCAGCTATAGAACTTATTGGAGACTTCATATCTCTCAATTCGGGCATTTGCTTGAAATATTAACTTCAACTCCTGGAACATCTCATATGCTCCATGACGTTCAAAATGTCGTTGAAGTCCCGATTCTAAGCCGTAAAGCATGGCACACTGAACTATCGAGTAGTCATCAGCTTTGCTCTGCCAGACGTTCATAACATCTGGTGTTGCTCCAGCAGCAGGCCTGGCACCCAGCGGTGCTTCCAGGACGTAATTCTTCTGTAGCAATGAGGATAATCCTCAAGTTACGGACCCAGTCCGTGTAATTGCTACCATCATCTTTCAACTTTGCTTTCTCAAGGAACGCATTAAAATTCAACGGAACAACAGCACGAGCCATCTATCTACAATCAACATAAACAAGCAAGATACTATCAGGTACTAAGTTCATGATAAATTTAAGTTCAATTAATCATATTACTTAAGAACTCCCACTTAGATAGACATCCCTCTAATCTTCTAAGTGATCACGTGATCCATATCAACTAAACCATAACCGATCATCACGTGAGATGGAGTAGTTTCAATGGTGAACATCACGATGTTGATCATATCTACTATATGATTCACGCTCGACCTTTCGGTCTCAGTGTTCCGAGGCCATATCTGTTATATGCTAGGCTCGTCAAGTTTAACCTGAGTATTCCGCGTGTGCAAATGTTTTGCACCCGTTGTATTTGAACATAGAGCCTATCACACCCGATCATCACGTGGTGTCTCAGCACGAAGAACTTTCGCAATGGTGCATACTCAGGGAGAACACTTATATCTTGATAATTTAGTGTGATATTATCTTATAATGCTACCGTCAATCAAAGCAAGATAAGATGCATAAAAGATAAACATCACATGCAATCAATATAAGTGATATGATATGGCCATCATCATTTTGTGCTTGTGATCTCCATCTCTGAAGCACCGTCATGATCACCATCGTCACCAGTGCGACACCTTGATCTCCATCGTAGCATCGTTGTCGTCTCGCCAAGCTTATGCTTCCACGACTATCACTACTCGTTAGTAATAAAGTAAAGCATTACATCGCGGCATTGCATACCAATAAAGCGACAACCATATGGCTCCTGCCAGTTGCCGATAACTCGGTTACCAAAACATGATCATCTCATAACAATAAAATTCTAGCATCATGCCCTTGACCATATCACATCACAACATGCCCTGCAAAAACAAGTTAGACGTCCTCTACTTTGTTGTTGCAAGTTTTACGTGGCTGCTACGAGCTTAAGTAAGAACCAATCTCAGCTACGCATCAAAACCACAACGATAGTTTGTCAAATTGACTCCGTTTTAACCTTCTCAAGGACCGGGCGTAGCCATACTTAGTTCAACTAAAGTTGGGGAGACAGTCGCCCGCAAGCCATCTCTGTGCAAATCACGTCGAGGGAACCAGGTCTCGCGTAAGCGTACGCGTAAGGTTGGGCCGGGTCGTCTCGTTCCAACAATACCGCCGAACCAAAGTATGACAATGCTGGTTAGGCAGTTATGACTTGTATCGTCCACAACTCACTTGTGTTCTACTCGTGCTATAACATCAACATTAAATAACCTAGCTCGGATTGCCACTGTTGGGTTTCGTAGTAATTTCAAAATTTTCCCTACGCACACGCAAGATCATGTGATGCATAGCAACGAGGGGAGAGTGTTGTCTACGTACCCAACGCAGACCGACTGCGGAAGCGATGACACGACGTAGAGGAAGTAGTCGTACGTCTTCACGATCCAACCGATCAAGCACCGAAACTACGGCACCTCCGAGTTCGAGCACACGTTCAGCTCGATGACGATCCCCGGACTCCGATCCAGCAAAGTGTCGGGGAAGAGTTCCGTCAGCACGACGGCGTGGTGACGATCTTGATGTACTACAGCAGCAGGGCTTCGCCTAAACTCCGCTACAGTATTATCGAGGTATATGGTGGCAGGGGGCACCGCACACGGCTAAGGAATAGATCACGTGGATCAACTTGTGTGTTCTAGGGTGCCTCTACCTCAGTATATAAAGGAGCCAAGGGGGGAGGGGGGCGCCGGCCAGGGAGAGAGGCGCAGGAGGAGTCCTACTCCTTCCGGGAGTAGGACTCCCCCCCAATCCTATTCCAACTAGGATTCCCCGAGGGGGAAAGAGGGAGAGGGGTGGCCGGCCACCTCTCCTAGTCCTAATAGGACTAGGGGAAGGGGGGAGGCGCGCAGCCCTTGTGGGCAGCCCTTTCACCTTTCCACTAAGGCCCATGAAGGCCCATATGGCTCCCGGGGGGTTCCGGTAACCTCCCGGTAACCCGGTAAAATCCCGATTTCACCCGGAACACTTCCGATGTCCAAACATAGGCTTCCAATATATCAATCTTTACGTCTCGACCATTTCGAGACTCCTCGTCATGTCCGTGATCACATCCGGGACTCCGAACAACCTTCGGTACATCAAAATGCATAAACTCATAATAACTGTCATCGTAACGTTAAGCGTGCGGACCCTACGGTTCGAGAACAATGCAAACATGACTGAGACAAATCTCCGGTTCAATAACCAATAGTGGGACCTGGATGCCCATATTGGCTCCTACATATTCTACGAAGATCTTTATCGGTCAGACCGCATAACAACATACGTTGTTCCCTTTGTCATCGGTATGTTACTTGCCCGAGATTCGATCGTCGGTATCCAATACCTAGTTCAATCTCGTTACCGGCAAGTCTCTTTACTCGTTCCGTAATACATCATCTCACAACTAACATATTAGTTGTAATGCTTGCAAGGCTTATGTGATGTGTATTACCGAGAGGGCCCAGAGATACCTCTCCGACAATCGGAGTGACAAATCCTAATCTCGAAATACGCCAACCCAACATCTACCTTTGGAGACACCTGTAATGCTCCTTTATAATCACCCAGTTACGTTGTGACGTTTGGTAGCACCCAAAGTGTTCCTCCGGCAAACGGGAGTTGCATAATCTCATAGTCATAGGAACATGTATAAGTCATGAAGAAAGCAATAGCAACATACTAAACGATCGGGTGCTAAGCTAATGGAATGGGTCATGTCAATCAGATCATTCAACTAATGATGTGACCTCGTTAATCAAATAACAACTCATTGTTCATGGTCAGGAAACATAACCATCTTTGATTAACGAGCTAGTCAAGCAGAGGCATACTAGTGACACTTTGTTTGTCTATGTATTCACGCATGTATTATGTTTCCGGTTAATACAATTCTAGCATGAATAATAAACATTTATCATGATTATAAGGAAATAAATAATAACTTTATTATTGCCTCTAGGGCATATTTCCTTCAGGTTTTCCCTTGAAGAGGTAAGGGTGATGCAGCAAAGTAGCGTAAGTATTTCCCTCAGTTTTTGAGAACCAAGGTATCAATCCAGTAGGAGGCCACGCACAAGTCCCTAGCACCTACACAAACAAATAAATCCTCGCAACCAACGCGATAAGGGGTTGTCAATCCCTACACGGTCACTTACGAGAGTGAGATCTGATAGATATGATAAGATAATATTTTTGGTATTTTTATGATAAAGAGAAATAAAAGATGCAAAGTGAAATAAAAGGCAATAAAAATAACTAAGTGTTGGAAGATTAATATGATGGAAGATAGACCCGGGGGCCACAGGTTTCACTAGTGGCTTCTCTCAAGAGCATAAGTATTCACAGTGGGTAAACAAATTACTGTTGAGCAATTGATAGAATTGAGCATAGTTATGAGAATATCTAGGTATGATCATGTATATAGGCATCACGTCCGAGACAAGTAGACCGACTCCTGCCTGCATCTACTACTATTACTCCACACATCGACCGCTATCCAGCATGCATCTAGAGTATTAAGTTCAAGAGAATAGAGTAACGCTTTAAGCAAGATGACATGATGTAGAGGGATAAACTCATGCAATATGATATAAACCCCATCTCATTATCCTCGGAGGCAACAATACAATACGTGCCTTGCTTCCCCTACTGTCACTGGGAAAGGACACCGCAAGATTGAACCCAAAGCTAAGCACTTCTCTCATTGCAAGAAAGATCAATCTAGTAGGCAAAACCAAACTGATAATTCGAAGAGACTTGCAAAGATAACCAATCATACATAAAAGAATTCGGAGAAGATTCAAATATTGTTCATAGATAAACTTGATCATAAACCCACAGTTCATCGGTCTCAACAAACACACCGCAAAAGAAGATTACATCGAATAGATCTCCATAAGAGAGGGGGAGAACTTTGTATTGAGATCCAAAAAGAGAGAAGAAGCCATCTAGCTAATAACTATGGACCGGAAGGTCTGAAGTAAACTACTCACACTTCATCGGAAGGGCTATGGTGTTGATGTAGAAGCCCTCCGTGATCTATGCCCCCTCCGGCGGAGTTCCGGAAAAGGCCCCAAGATGGGATCTCGTGGATACAGAAAGTTACAGCGGTGGAATTAGGGTTTTGGCTCCGTATCTGGTAGTTTGGGGGTACGTAGGTATATATAGGAGGAAGGAGTACGTCGGTGGATCAACAAGGGGCCCACGAGGGTGGAGGGCGCGCCCAGCGGGGTAGGCGCGCCCCCTACCTTGTGGACTCCTGGTTGATGTCTTGACGTAGGGTCCAAGTCCTCTGGATCATGTTCGTTCCGAAAATCACGTTCCCAAAGGTTTCATTCCGTTTGGACTCCGTTTGATATTCTTTTTCTGTGAAACCCTAAAATAGGCAAAAAAACAGCAATTCTGGGCTGGGCCTCCGGTTAATAGGTTAGTCCCAAAAATAATATAAAAGTCTATAATAGAGTCCAATAATGTCCAAAACAGAATATAATATAGCATGGAACAATAAAAAATTATAGATACGTTGGAGACGTATCAAGCATCCCCAAGCTTAATTCCTGCTCGTCCTCGAGTAGGTAAATGATAAAAACAGAAATTTTGATGTGGAATGCTACTTGGCATGATTTCAATGTAATTCTTCTTAATTGTGGTATGAATATTCAGATCCGAAAGATTCAAGACAAAAGTTCAATATTAACATAGAAATAATAATACTTCAAGCATACTAACTAAGCAATTATGTCTCTTCAAAATAACATGGCCAAAGAAAGTTATCCCTACAAAATCATATAGTCTGGCTATGCTCTATCTTCACCACACAAAGTATTTAAATCATGCACAACCCTGATGACAAGCCAAGCAATTGTTTCATACTTTTGGTGTTCTCAAACTTTTTCAATCTTCACGCAATACATGAGCGTGAGCCATGGACATAGCACTTTAGGTGGAATAGAATGGTGGTTGTGGAGGAGACAAAAAAGGGAAGATAGTCTCACATCAACTAGGCGTATCAACGGGCTATGGAGATGCCCATCAATAGATATCAATGTGAGTGAGTAGGGATTGCCATGCAACGGATGCACTAGAGCTATAAGTATATGAAAGCTCAACAAAAGGAACTAAGTGGGTGAGGGAGTCCTGGATTAGGGGGTGTCCGGATAGCCGGACTATACCTTCGGCCGGACTCCTGGACTATGAAGATACAAGATTGAAGACTTCGTCCCGTGTCCGGAAGGGACTTTCCTTGGCGTGGAAGGCAAGCTTGGCGATACGGACATGTAGATCTCCTACCATTGTAACCGACTCTGTGTAACCCTAGCCCTCTCCAGTGTCTATATAAACCGGAGGGTTTTAGTCCGTAGGACGAACAACAATCATACCATAGGCTAGCTTCTAGGGTTTAGCCTCTCTGATCTCATGGTAGATCTACTCTTGTACTACCCATATCATCAATATTAATCAAGCAGGACGTAGGGTTTTACCTCCATCAAGAGGGCCCGAACCTGGGTAAAACATTGTGTCCCCTGCCTCCTGTTACCATCCGCCTAGACGAACAGTTTGGGACCCCCTACCTGAGATCCGCCGGTTTTGACACCGACATTGGTGCTTTCATTGAGAGTTCCTCTGTGTCATCACTCTTAGGCCCGATGGCTTCTTCGATCATCAACAGCGATGCGATCCAGGGTGAGACTTTTCTCCCCGGACAAATCTTCGTATTCGGCGGCTTTGCACTGCGGGCCAATTCGCTTGGTCATCTGGAGCAGATCGAAAGCTACGCCCCTCGCCATCAGGTCAGATTTGGAAGTTTGAACTACACGACCGACATCCACGGAGACTTGATCTTCGATGGATTCGAGCCACGGCCGAGCGCGCCGCACTGTCACGATGGGCATGATCTAGCTCTGCCGCCGAATAGTGCCCTGGAGGCCGCACCTGTGTCCGCTCCGACCCCTAGCTCGGAGCCGATCACACCAATCGAGGATGGGTGGTTGGACACCGCCTTGGGGGCTGCAATCTCTACGGTGATCAAGCCGAACACCAGCCCTATTCTCTGCGAAGCCCGTGACTCCAAGGAGCCGGACTCCTCTCCAGACTCCGATCGAGCCCTATTGGGCGCCGATCATGGAGTTCACCGCTGCGGACATCTTTCAGCACTCGCCCTCGGCGATATTCTGAATTCACTAAAGTCTCTCTTTATCAGGAGAGCCCTGGCCGGACTATGGTCAGCAAGGTTGGGAGGCGGATGATGAAGAAATTCAAAGCCCACCCACCACCCACTTCGTAGCCACTGTCGATGATTTAACCGACATGCTTGACTTCGACTCCGAAGACATCGACGGTATGGACGCCGATGCAGGAGACGATCAAGAACCAGCGCCTATAGGGCACTGGAAAGCCACGTTGTCGTATGATATATACATGGTGGACACCCCAAAAGAAGGTAATGGCGATGGAACAACGAAGGATGACCCCTCCAAGAAGCAGCCTAAGCGCCGGCGTCAGCGGCGCCGCTCTAAATCCCACCAAAGCAAAAATGGTGATTCCGGCACGGGAGATAATAACACCCCGGACAGTGCCAAAGACAACCACCTCCAGCAAGATTCAGCACAGGAGGATGGAGAAGCCAGCCCTCATGAGAGAGCGGCAGATAGAGAGGTCGAGGATGATAATTATATGCCTCCCTCCGAAGACGAGGCAAGCCTCGATGACGACGAATTTGTCGTGCTGGAGGATCCCGTCGAACAAGAGCGTTTCAAACGCAGGCTTATGGCCACAGCGAGTAGCCTCAAGAAAAAACAGCAACAACTTAGAGCTGATCAAGACTTGCTAGCCGGCAGATGGACTGAAGTCCTTGCGGCCTAAGAGTATGAACACGAACGCCCCTCCAAGAGCTACCCAAAGCGCATGTTGCTACCCCAATTAGAGGAGGAAGCACCTAAACATACATCACCAGCGCATGATGCGGCCGACCGACCACCCCATGGCCGCGACAGAGAGGCCTCTCGGCCCTCCACTCAAGCCGCACCCCGGCGCCGCTCAAAAAATACCAAGGCACGGGAAAATACGCCAGACCTGCGAGATATATTGGAGGACAAGGCAAGGCAAACAAGATCGATCTACGGATCATGTGGGCGCCCCACGGCACAATACGGTACTCATCACGCCGGATACAGTAAATCTGGCCGGGCCGAACACAGTAGACAAAGCTCGTTTGAGCTGCGTCGTGATATAGCCCAATACAGAGGCGCCGCACACCCACTATGCTTCACAGATGAAGTAATAGATCATCAAATCCCCGAGGGTTTCAAACCCGTGAATATCGAATCATACGATGGCACAATAGATCCTGCGGTATGGATTGAGGACTATCTCCTTCATATCCACATGGCCCGCGGTGATGACCTACACGCCATCAAATACCTCCCACTCAAGCTTAAAGGACCAGCTCGGCATTGGCTTAACAGCTTGTCAGCAGAATCAATTGGTTGTTGGGAGGAACTGGAAGCCGCATTCCTCGACAATTTCCAGGGCACTTATGTGCGACCACCAGACGCCGATGACCTAAGCCACATAATTCAGTAGCCAGAGGAATCGGCCAGACAATTCTAGACACGGTTCCTAACCAAGAAAAATCAAATTGTCGACTGCCCGGACGCAGAGGCCCTAGCAGCCTTCAAGCATAACATCCGCGACGAGTGGCTTGCACGGCCCCTAGGATAGGAAAAGCCGAAATCTATGGCAGCCCTCACAACACTTATGACCCGCTTCTACGCGGGAGAAGACAGCTGGCTAGCTCACAGCAATAACATGACCAAGAGCCCTGGTAATTCAGATACCAAGGACAGCAGTGGCAGGTCGCGTCGCAACAAGCAAAAGCGCCGCATTAATGGCGACAATGCTGAGGATACGACAGTTAATGCCGGATTCAGAGGCTCTAAACCCGGTCAGCGGAAAAAGCCATTCAAAAGAAATACTCCGGGCCCGTCCAGTTTGGACCGAATACTCGACCGCTCATGCCAGATAAATGGCACCCCCGAAAAACCAGCCAATCACACCAACAGGGATTGTTGGGTGTTCAAGAAGGCAGGCAACTTAAATGCCGAAAGCAGAGACAAGAGGCTGCATAGCGATGACGAGGAGGAGCCCCGGCCGCCGAGCAATAGTGGACATAAAGGTTTTCCCCCACAATTGCGGACGGTGAACATGATATACGCAACCCACGTCCCCAAGAGGGAGCGAAAGCGTGTGCTAAGGGACGTATACGTGATGGAGCCAGTCGCCCCAAAGTTCAACCCATGGTCTTCCTGCCCGATCACTTTTGATCGAAGGGACCATCCCACTAGCATCCGTCATGGCGGATTCGCCGCATTGGTTCTAGACCCAATTATTGATGGATTTCACCTCACTAGAGTCCTTATGGACGGCGGCAGCAGCCTGAACCTGCTTTACCAGGATACAATGCGGAAAATGGGCATCGATCCCTCGAGGATTAAACCCACTAGAACGACCTTTAAAGGCGTCATACCAGGTGTAGAGGCCAACTGTACAGGCTCAGTTACACTTGAAGTGGTCTTCGGATCTCCGGATAATTTCCAAAGCGAGGAGTTAATCTTCAACATAGTCCCATTCCGCAGTGGCTATCACGCACTGCTCGGGCGAACCGCATTTGCTAAGTTCAATGCGGTGCCGCACTACGCATACCTCAAGCTCAAGATGCCAGGCCCTCGAGGAGTCATCACGGTCAATGGAAACACCGAACGCTCTCTCCGAACGGAGGAGCATACGACGGCTATCGCAGCGGAAGTACACAGCAGCCTCTCTAGGCAATTCTCCAGTCCGGCCATTAAACGTCTGGACACCGTCAAGCGCGCCCGGAGTAACCTACAACAAGACCGCCTGGCACGTTCCAAGCAAGCGTAGCAATGCGGCCCCAACCCCAGCCCTTGCGAACTTGCGAAACCAGTGTTGCGCGTACATAACTATGCTCTGGAAATACCATGGGCACAGGGGGAGGGGCACCATCACGGCACGCTCGAAACGCGGCTTAAACCGCACTAGGGGCTGCCGATTTCTTAATTTTCTCTTATTTTCAGGACTCCATTCTTCGGAAGGCTTGTCTGGCAGTACAATTCCTGCACAAACGATACAACCAGGGAAGCAGAAAGCTACGCCGCACTATGGAACTCTAAGGTGGTCTCTATAACGAGCAGTATACCTGTTTTACATACTATTCCGTAGCTCACCCCTGGAAAGGACACGTTAAATAGTCCCAATTTTTGCTTATCACACTATTTGTATCGTTCTGCTTTGATCGCAGCTATTTTAAACAAAACAATGCATAACTTCCGTCTATTATTGCATTACTCTTCTTTACGAATATATGTTCATTAATGACATGTTGCACCCGTACACTTTGGTACGGCCAATACGCCAGGGGCTTAAGTACCCCACAATACGGTGTGAGAAGTCCGAACACTTTCACAAGTGCGTCACCCCGAACTTATAGCATTATATGCATCTACTCCGAATCATGTCTTGGGTCAATAGTTGGGTTTGCCCGGCTCCTATGTTTTGGTACCTTGCATTCCGTTATATCGGCTAAGGTAGCACTAGGAGAACTACTGCGATTGTGCCCCAGTTGAGCTGGGCTAAGCACCTCAGTAGAGAAAGCTAAAACTGACCGTCATGATGAGGCGAGAGCTGGTCGCTGTTCAAGAGGTTTTCGAGTCCCTAAAGACTTATGCCGCTTAGAGCGAGGAGTCGGCTTTGTCCGGCCTAGGCGTGGATAGCGCCCCGAAGTCGGTCTTCCGAACACTAGGGGCTTCGTCGAAATTTAAAATTATA